>NC_064920.1:463925227-464229977 GCF_023897955.1 Schistocerca gregaria | reverse complement strand
CCATGCAGTTCCCTACTGACTAGAGTTTGTAACTGCTGCACTGAATCTCAAAAGATTGTCATAACATTATTGTTTTATTTTCATTTTGAGTGTAGTTTGGTTGTTCTCAACACCACTGACATCATCTAAACAGTGGTTGCTGATGCACTCCCTCTTCATAACCAAGAACCAGAAATCACTCAGCTTCACCCATTTCTTTTACTATCAAAGCTATTAGTGTTGATAGTAAACATCAGTATCCCCTCTGTATAATCTACTGTACTATTTGTTTGTGGTTGCCAGGATGTCAAACAGAATTCTATGGTTCTCCCACACAAAGTAAGTTCTGTTTCCATTTACTTATCCATTCTTTCTTTTGACTGTTACCTTCATGCATCTTGTCTTAAAGTTTGTCTTTGGTGCAAGAGGAAGAAGCTAGCTCAATCCTCTTTGAATTGATCCTAATTTGAGGAGATTCAGATCATTATTGTCAGTTTACACAGAAGTCGAAATAAAGGCAATACAGACATCATATCTGATGCAGCAGGGGACCATGCTGTTGGCACCTAATAAATTAAATTATTTATTTTGCTAAAACAGACAATACATATGAAAACAAAAAGGAAAAGGGAGCAGAGCAGAAGGGAACTACAATTTGCCAATCAAATAACAGCACCTAGCTGTTTTACATCTTCAGTAGAACTGATTTATTACTTCCTGTGGTACAAATGTTGGAAAAATGCAGGTAAGATACTACTAAAATTTAGGCATCATAGGGTACTTAGGAATTAGAAAGAATACTGAAGAATTATACATATCACAATAGTGACCTTGACAGAATCAGTATCTGATTTAATGGAGTATGCATGTATGAAGCAAATGGAACAATTCCCAGAAAAAGCAAACAACTAATCAAAAGGAGAAGGGGTCAGGAGGAGTGACTTAAGAAGTCACTCCCTCCAACAGGTCCCTGGGCCAACAGTACTGCAGAGTTGTAAGAGATGGTACACTTGCTTTTTTTGTAGTGCAATATGAGTGGACATATTTTCTGAGGTGAATGGAGGGATTACCCATTCCATTTACATTCTTCAATCAATTTTTACAACAGCTGTTTGCCATTCATACTTCATTCTCCACATTTCTCAAAGCAATGAAGCTTCACATCCTTCATTATTTTCCATAGTACCATTGTTCACCTGCTTACAACTGCACAGAGAGAGAGAGAGAGAGAGAGAGAGAGAGAGAGAGAGAGAGAGAGAGAGAGAGAGAGAGAGAAAGAGAGAGAGAGGGAGGGAGAGAGAGAGTTGAAATTAGCAGGTGATGCTAGAGTATATTTCACAAAAAGTTGTGAAATACTCAGTACATCCCGGACTTGCTCAAAAGACTGGTGGAACAGTATAGAAGGAAGAACACGTATAAGTACTATTAAAAAATTAATGGGATAACGCAGAGGCAGAGAGAATTAGTAGAAAATTTTGTTGATCTCATTAGGAAGGTTTGTGGGATTGAAGGGACCAAACTGCTACAGTCATCGGTTGATCTTATTAGAAAGATAAATATTAATATACATGAACAGAATACTTTGTCTCCAAGTAGTCTTAGAATGTACTGATGCAATGATGTTAATGTATGAAAGCAATGTGGCTAGCCAATTCTAGCAGGGTTAGTTTGTCAATTTTGGACAAGAATCTCCCAAAACCACATTGAGAGAGGCCAAGTATTGGCCTGGTCCCTAATGTTCAGACCAGATTCAGGTCCACTGGGTCTTTCCTACACAGCTCATTAGGGTGAAGCTCTGGTAACTACTGGCCATTTTCAGTACCTTCCTGGGCTGAGAGTGGTATGAAAGTTGCCTCTCTCCATGAGTTGTGGAGTGGCCTGCCTGCCACATCAAATTAAAACATTTGAGGACAATTTCCATTGATGTTGCTTGCAAATGTTGAAGCACGCAGCACTGGATCTGATCTTGACTGGGTGGAGTATCAAAAGCCTCAGACATTGCTGAATACAGCTCCCAGATGGAGAAAGAGCACCTGTAAGAATCATAATTGTTGGATCTGAAGTTCAACTTGCCCCTCTCCATGGTCGCATGGTGATGGTGGAATGCTAAATACTGGCTGGCTGTGACAGTAGTTATTGCAAAATGCATTGCCATCATCTGGGCAGTGTCTCAAGTGTTGTATGGAGACACCCTTGTTTCAGCACTGCTGCTATTGGTAAACAAATACATTTACCAGAAACATTCCTGATGGCTTCCCATACATTTGTAGAACAGATGGAATTGTTGATAGAGTCCAGGAAAGCATGCCATGACCTTTACTTGCTCTCCTTAATCATACATTAAATCTTGACTTTTGCAACTCGAATGGCTGTCAGGTTCCCTGCTGTCAGCAAGCACTTAAACAATTGTAAAGCTGCAAGCCTGACCCAGATTCCTGAGCAGCTGTCATCATTTCACCAATATAAAGCTTGCTTCCTGAGACAACCTGAGGACTTTGGGATGAATAAGTCAGTTGCATGGTGGATCAGTCATGTGATGTGACCCGTTCATTTCTGGATGCTGCCTCAGTGTTCGAACACAACCAGCTGGCTGAACACTGGCCACTTAGCTCTGCTGGTTATCCATTTCAGTAACTTCCTTTCAATTAATGCTCCATCCGATAGGTGGATCCAAAGTGGGAACTGATAACTGGAAGGAAAGTCATCAGCTGCTTCCCAATGAGTGGAGTCTGTGAGGACTGGAGAGCAAAAATAGACATTGATGGCTGCTGATGATCCAACAGCAGTCAAGAAATGAGTGGGATTATCTGTGTTGAGGCTGCACAACTCTTGAGATATCATGAGGCTCTGTGGAGGTAAAGACTTTGAGCAGATGATGACCTTCTGACCCACATTAAGTTCAGCAGCTACTGCTTGCAGGTCAGTAACCAAGGAGAGAGCAGAGGAGAGGTGTACATTATTGACAAACACGGTGACCCATCTCTTTGTTCTTTTCCCAGTCGGGTCATCCTTGTGGTACAGAGTGTATAGTTCCTTAGCACAGGAGCATCAGTATAGTAAAATGTGTTTCCTTCAAACACAAGCACAGAGGGTCTGCCTTTACTAGTAGTTTTAGTTCCTTCACATGAGTCCTGAACCAATTCATGTTCCACTCTCATGTAGAAATAATTATTAGCACTTCACTGTCTCTCCACTGGAGCGAAGAGCCTGGTTCAGTATGGGGATGAGGTGCTTGCTTCTGGTAGGATTCAAATTTTCCTGATTCTAAAACAGAAGCAGAACAACCAACAGGTCCAATGACGTCGACAAAACCTGAATGTTTACTACTTGTTTTCACCTTTGTGAACACCGTTTGCTTCTTTTGCCTCAGAGGGCTATGTAGGAATTACAACAACAATGGTTGTGTCACTGCTGGGCTGTTTGCCAGAATCTGCCTTTGAAGGTAACAGGAGCTCCAAAATATTGGCAATTGTTGCTTTTTCTGATGTTCTTTGGCTACTACGGGCTCTGAAATAACAGCAGCTTTAAATGTGTGCTGAGAAATGCAGGTAGTAGTACTGAAACTAGCAACCTCCATCTGTGGAGAGGCATCAGCTGTCACAATGGGCTTTTTAAGAGCTGATGTGAAAGATGTACTGAATGTGGGAGGCTGCATGACCTTATAAATCTTTTTGGCCTGACCGTATGGGATGCATTTTGTTGCTTTAAGCTCCTGCAACTTTCTGCAAGGTACATACTGGAGTCTCTACTCCTCATATGGTGATTCCCAGAGCAATTTACACATTTCAAAGGAGATGAACAAGCAACACTTTGAGGACTGACTTACCTTATTTGCCACAAGTGGCTTTTCCCTTACATCTCAAAGTTCTGGCATTTAAAACAGCTCATTGGGTTGGGGACAAAGGGAAGGAAACCTGCCTTGATATGCTCTGGGAGTTTTGCACTATAGAAGTTAACAATATAGGAATCAGATTTTATCACATCACCATCCATCATTTTCATGATGCATGATCCATGCATTTCAACGATGCTTTCTGGAGCCCACTCATTTTTCAACTCTTCTGTAATGTCATTACCTAGCTTTGGTAGAACTTGGGATAATTTGTAAGGAGTCTTGGTGTGGCATCACGTGAAATTACTGCTGGTCTGTAAGCACAGTGTGGTGACATTTTGGCCAGAATAACATGTAGGCAAAAGAACTGCAAGACAAGGTAACTCTACTCAGGAGTAAACTGCACCATGCAGCAGTAATAACTAGAGCAGGCAAGATGATGCCACCACAGCAGGCCAAGACTCTTGTTATGAGATATATGACCGGTTACGGGGTGTTAGTGTAACAAATGTGCCCGAGAGCCTTATAAAAAACAGAAAATATTGAGGCAGAAGCATTTGGAGTCCAGTAGCACCACCACAATCTCAGGTCCATGTTGAACAATAAGAGGATTAGGCACTGCCAGTCACAGACATGGGTGCAAGACCAGGTCTTTAGTGCCACAGTGCTATCGTCCAGGCATCCACACCTTCTGCCATCTGGCTCCTGCCAAAGGACAGCATGTAACGTCCCACTCACACCAGTCTTCCTTCACCTACACAGTGAACATCACCAGACCTGAGTCTCCTAAGTGCAGGCACTACCCATTGCAGGACAGTGTCACAGCACAACAAGGACAGCTGCTGATGCTGAGACTGTGGCCCAGTGTCAGATCATAGGCCATCACTCTACCTGCAGGGCACTAATGCTGTTCCTTTCCCAGGGTGGAAGATGGTGCCTGCAAGCCTTCACTGACTGAGTCACTGGAGTGGGATGTGTCTGCCTCAGACTGTCAATGACTTAATGTGTATTTGAAGTTAATAAAGTATTGTTTCTCAGATCATAACCATACTGATTACCCTATTGACTGCCGCCGGTACCCATCAGTGGTTTCAGAGGTCAGGAGAGCTGATGTTGCAACACTGAGCGCAGGGTCCACCTTCCCCCCATCCCCCCACTGTGCTTCATCCGAACTGATCCCTATCATATCTTCAGTGTAGGGTAAGTGAGACTTGTTTTTTAGTGTGGTGACAATCATTGGGTCAAGAGTTAAATTTTGTGATAACTGTAGAGTTACTTTTGAGAGATTGTGAAGAACCGTTGACTATCTCTCAATTTAAAGGTAATGATAGAGATGAATGGCTAGAGTCTGTACGACGCACCCAGTGCAATTTACTTGGGCATTCTGTCCCTGCCTTTAACAGTTGTTTGTTTCAGGTGTTGCCATGTTGGTCATAAGGCTAGCAATGTAGAAGATCCAGGTGAATAATGATTAGATGGAAGAAATAAGTGTGGCTCTCTGCCACACACTTAAGTGCGATTTGCAGAGTATCCATGCAGATATATATGAATGTGACTAACTTGGAAGTGTTCTGTCTGTGTTATTGTTAAGCTGCTATAGCTGCATTAGTAAAAAATGAGTAAGGTTGATGCAATGGTGAAATCACAGATACAAGATATCACTGGTGAAAAGCTGTACAATAACTGGTTAATCATGTGGTGCAGCTGAGGGCAAAGAAAATGTTCATGAGTAATAAACTAGCAGAGAAGGATGAAGAGTTGCGGTTGTTGAAATCACAGAATCTAGGGCTGGCCCTGGCTGTGGGGAACCTAGTTACTCCCTTTCCTGGTAGGTCATCTAAGGATGTGTTGTCATTCATAAAGGATCTTGTGTCATCAGCTAACATAGGTGGTTGGTCGGACAAACAGTTGTTGCAGACATTAAGATTGCACCTGACAGCGAAAGCAAAGTCAAGGGGGGGTGGGGGGGGGGGGGGGGGGGGAGAGCACTGGAAAAGCAGAAACATTTGAACAACTCAGATTGCTACACAGATACAGGAAGGAAAACAGGGTGCTGTTTTTCCGTGAAACATTGAGCTGTATTTCTAAGAGCCTACCGAAGCCATGGAGGATTTTGTACCAAGTATTAGAAGGCTTAGGGTACATACATACCAGTTAATGCATACAGAGGAGGTAAATATAAGATGTTACTACAGGAAGCTGAGCAAGGTGCACTTGATTTAATACCAGAAATACCAAGGAGGGTGCACAATGGAGCATGTAGGGATCTCCGTGTAGCAGTCACAGGGGACAGGCAAAATAATGTGAACACCTGTACCTACTTGGGAATAGTTTATTAATACGGGGTCGGACCTCCCATTTGCACGTAGTAAAGCTGTGATTCTTCTTGGAATGCTGGCATTTAAGGATTGTGTAGTCTCCAGTGCAATGTAACGCCACTCTTCAATCAGAACATCTTCAAACTCATGAAGTGACAAGGAAGGTGGAAATCTGTTCCAGAGTCTGCACTCCAATACTGCCCACAAGGGTTTGATAATGTTCAAGTCCAGGTATTGTATTGGCCAGGGAAGGCTTGCAGTTCAGTTGCATGCCCCTTATACCACAAAAGTACTGTCCTGGCTGTGTTAATGGGCACATTATCATCCTGAAATATGGTATCATTGTTGGGTAACAGCATCTGAAACATGGGGTGCACCCGATTACCTAAAATTTTCACATAATCATTGGCTGTAACACGAGCTTTGAGAGTAATGAGGGGAGCAGCAGAATACCATGATACAGCTGCCCACACCATCACACTTCTATCTCCTTACTTAACAGTTGGAGTCAAGCAATCAGGAATGCAAGCTTCTTTTGGTGTTCTCCAGATGTAAACCCAGCCCGATGTTGAAAATAACAAAAATGTTGACTTGTCGGACCATATGATGTGTTTCCACTGATCAGCCATCCAGGATTTACGCTCCTGATATCATGCTTTACACTTATTTGCATTGGTTGTTGTCACTAACAGTTTCGGTATAGCAGCTCATCCATGAATATTCACTTTATGGAGTTCTCAGCAGAAGTATCAATAGATATGAGGTCATGAAGATGGCTACTGAGCTCCGCAGTCAACTTAGCAGCCATAGTTTTGACACAATTTGTGTTATAGTATGATGATCTCTGTCATTTTGTTTTGATTTGCACCCACTATTATGTTTACACAATGATGTCTTTCCATGTTTTGTGTAGGCTCTCATGACTGTTGAAACTGTTGCTCTTGAAACATTCAGTAATTGGCTGTCTTGGTTACTGATGCTCCAGCTAATTGGCCCCCCACAATCTGCTGTCTTCGGAACTCTGTTAGGTATTTCATTGCACGTCGAAGTTGGCCCCTGAATGCAAATATGAAATGTGCACTACTCATAAATAATCTGCACTGATGCCGAGTCCATAGTGAACTCCCACAGTCCAGTGTGACATGTGTCTTATCTGAATTATTGACAGTCAAACACAATCATCCCATTACCACCAATGTCCACATTATTTTTCCTATCCTCTTTAGGTTCATGTTGCAATTTAAGGTGACTGATGTTTCAATAAGAGTAAGAAATATATTTGCATAAAATATAAGAAGTCTTAATTGTGGGCATATGGGGCATGTACAGAGGCAATGCCACCATCCACAGAATAAGAGGGGTGATATGAAGTACTATTGGTTTAATGAGAATAACAAGAGAGGTAGTCTGGATTAGCAGCAGTGGAAAAGGAGCACCTATTATACTTAATAGGGAAGGCATTATCAGTAAAAGTAAATGCATTGAAAATGAATGCAAATGTTGACTTCCATCTCAAAGATAGTTACATTAGTTTATATCAAACCTACCATCCACCAGCAATACCTCCACTTCAACAGCAGCCACCCACTCCATACCAAGAAGACCCTTCCATACAACCTAGACACCAATGGCCATTGCTTCTGTAATGAGGAGCGGTCCCTCTTGAAACACACTGAGGGTCTCACTAAGGCCTTCACAGATCCTAATTACTAGAGACTGGATTATATGCATCAAAAAAAATCTTAAAATATGTATGAAAAATGGTTAAAATGCATGAAAAAAGTCAAAATATGCAAGATCAAATAATGAAAAAACCTGGTAGCTACTGCATGTGTTATATCTCAAACTCAAAGCTGTGCATATCAATTATGAGGAAGAGCACTAGTCACACAAAAAATCAGTACATTTAGAATGCTGATATCATTTTCTAAATACTTTCTGGTAGAAGTTAGGAAGGGGGCCTTTCTGGGATTATTTTCTAAAAATTTACAAAATGGAACTGCATACCATGTCTCATGAATTGTTCCTTCTTTGTTATTATTATTGGTAACAAGCAGATGCAATGGGAGTGAGTTGCAGTGAAACAATTGATATGTACAGGACCAACTTTGAGATACATTGCACACAGAGGGGCACGCTCAAAAACTCCACTATATATTATTTAAAAAACAACATACAATCACGAATTTTTTTTGAACAGCATTAATTCTTAATTAACACTATTGGACCAAAGCACCATTTACAATTTATTTTACATTTTACTACTATCATAAACATAAATGATCAAGTACTGTTCCAAATGTTTGGTAGTGAGATTGTGTCTTTGATCACTCAAAATATTTTTGTAAGCAGAAAAGGACCATTCTACATCAACTGAAGTAACTGGGCAGTATTTGAAATTGGGTACTATGATGGCACTTATTGTTTCTATTAAAGGTTCACCCAGCCATTAATAAAAGTATCAATTTGGTACTAGGGTTCAAAGGTTGGGTTATTGTTTAAAATGTTTTTGAACTTTTCTTTAAGTTTTCTTAGAAATACCCCTGGCAATGAGGAATTAACTAGAATAATTTTATTTTAACTGATTAGATTCATTAAATGCCAAATCTTGAGTTGCAAGCTTTTTAATATTTGCAGGTACATGAGAAAATAGAGTGCTAATCACAGCAACATCTTTTTTAATACCGGAATCATTAAAAGCTTCCTTGCAATGGCAAACTGCCAAAGACTCTGCACTATCAAAGCAATTTACTGCCCCTCTAATGGCCTCATAATGTTCATTGTATTATTATTATAATAATACACACATCAAAAAAAGTTTTGCGTCACCTCAGTTCTGAGAGTTCCAGAACCTGTACAGAAAATTGGAATAAAGATCAATATAAACACCATTTCTGCCCTTTTTATTGCTCATGAAAACCACTTCAGTTCCTACATTTCACACGTTGAAAATATTGACTAGAATTTCTTTTTATTTTTATTTACTTACTAACAGTTCCTGGCCACTTGTTTCTGTGGCTCTGTTTGGTTAAATGGAAAAGAAAGAAAAGAGAAGTCACAAGATTCAAATATGTATGGGAATTGGATATATGTGCTAATCTCCTTCTTTGCCCCATCTCTGTCCATCTCCTCCTCTCCCTCTCTTTGTCCATCATCTCCTACTTTCCCTCTCTCCAGGATCCTGGCTTCCTGTGCAGCAGCGAATGACCATCGCAGGTAGCAAGAGGAGAACCGCACTGGAAATGACTGTGGAGAAGCCCTTGGACGTTGGTGCGCCAGGTACATATAGTCTGTGACTACGAGCTCGGCTCCAGTTCACCAATGGCAATGGGGGATGAAGCTTTGACAATGACAGCCCCGCAGGCTGGCGAAATGTCAGTAAAATCATTAGATGAACATCAGCCAAAGAACCCGAGACAGAAGCAGATAGGCAGTTTGTCAACAAGTGGCCACAAAAGCCTTAACAATTTTGAACTACATTAAAATCTTTTTTACATATTTTTTTCTTTGATCTCATTGTGTCTTCATGCCAATTTCAGTTGTTTTTCGCCTCTCACTATAGGTATTTCCCTTAGATTTCATCTTGCTTCCCGTTACTTCATCCATTTCATCCTTTGTGATTTTTCTCACATGTCTGGGTGTTTTTGCAAATTTTTGCAGATGTAATTCTACATTATTTGTATATTTCTATGTGCTTCTATCCACTATCAACAACCCCTGCATCAATAAAGAAAAATTTCCTTGTTCCTAGCCAGGATCCAGTTGCACATAATATTCCTGCATTGTCACTTGGCTCACGGAATTCCCACAAAGGGCCTTACAATCAAATTACCCATCTCCAGCTGCCACCCTTCCTTCCACAATGAGCTCCAGTTCATCACCCTCATCAACACAGATCTGAAAAACCATATCAATCAGGCCCAAATCTCCTTATGATATCTTCTCTCCCTCCACAAAATTCTCCTGTTATGCAATCCCAAATTCCTGATCCTATAACACACATTCAAACTCTTGCCCTACAGGAACCAGAGCAAGAACCTAAACTGACCCAATACACAGTCATGAACTTTTCCTCCAAAAACCTTAGCAGAAGTGTCAGTCCTTTCCATCTGCCCCAATCTCAAATTGAATCATGCAGGACTTGTTAAGGACCTTCTCCCTTTCTTCCAATCCCTATAGTGGAAACTCTTTTTCACCACCAACCTACCAATCAGACTCAATCAAAGACCTGTCTCACTCAGTTCACTCCTCCATCCAACCATGACCTACTCCCAATGCCCCTAAATCACCCCCTGTTAACTTTCCAGAATTTCTTAACCTCAAACCTCGCCTCACAATCATTCTCCAAATCCTTAAACATGCAAACTAGCCTTACATTCACAGAAAGAATTGCAATACACCATCCAAAAACTGAACCTGACGTTATAATCCACCTGCTGACAAAGGCTCCACCAATGTTGCTTTGAACCACAAGGATTACCTGGCAGAAGTACTCTGCCAGCTATCAGATTCAGCCACCTACAAACCATGCCACAGTGACCCCATTCCAGAAATCCAGCAGGATCTCAGTCATTCCTCAAATCCTTAGACCCGTCCCATAACCTCTCCCCAGAGTCCATTTCTCACCTCACCCCTACCACTCCCTGCACTCCTACCTTCTACATGTTTCCTCAAGTCCATAAACCCAACCACACAAGACACCACATTGTGGCTGGTTACTGTGCCCCCACTGAGAGAATCTTTGTTCTCACAGACCAACACTTCAGCCTGTTGCACACAATCTACCCTCCTATATAAAAAAAATACCTATCATTTCCTCTACAGAATCTCTACATTTCCTATTCTTTTCCACAGAGTGTTCTGTTCATCATTACTGATGTCACTTTCCTTAACAACAACATGCCCATCGCCTTACTGCTGTTGAACACTACCTTTCCCAATGATTGACGGATTCCAAACCAAAAACCTCTTTCCTAGTCACTGTGACCAATTCCTCACCCACAATTATCTCTCCTTTGAAGGCTTCCCCTAGAAACAAATCCGGGGCATGGCTATTGGCACCCACATGACACCATACTATGCCAGCCTATTTATGGGCCATATAGAGGAATCCTTCCTAAACGCTCAGAATCCCAAACCCCTCACCTGATTCAGGTTCACTAATGACATCTTAGTGATCTGGATCAAGGGTGAGGACACCCTATCCATATTCCTCAAGAAACCCAACACCTTCTCCTCCATTAATTTCTCCTAGTCCTATTCAACCCAACAAGCTACCTTCCTTGATGTTGGCCTCTACCTCAAAGACGGCTACATCAGTATTCCCATCGATATCAAACTAACCAACCACCAGCAATACCTCCAAATCAACAGCTGCCACTTCCATAACTGGAAGTCCCTTCGATACAGCCTATACACATGTGGCCATCACATCTTTAGTGTCAAATGGTCCCTCTCAAAATATATCAATGGTCTCATGGAGGCCTTCACAGACAGTAATTACGCTCCAAACCTTGTACAAAAACAGAGTTCTCATGTCTTATCTCTCCAGTCGCCCACCACCTGCGAAATTCCGCCACCCATCCACAGAGGAGCATTCCCCTCATGACCTGGTACCATCCAGGACTGGAGAAACTGATATACATTCTCCACCAGGGTTTTGACTATCTCTCGTTGTGCCATGAAATGAGAAATGTCCAACCCACTATGCTTCCCATCCCTTCTACAGTGGTACTCTGCCAACTACCAACCTACACAATATTCTCATCCATCCCTACATAACCCTTGCCCCAAATCCATTGCCTCATATCCCACATCCCTGTAATAGAACCTAGATGTAAAACCTGCCCCATACATCCTCCCACAACCATTTGCCCCAGTTGGGTCACAAGAATCACTTATCCCATCAAAGACAGGGCTATCTGTGAAACCAGTCATGTGATCTACAAGCTAAGCTCAACCACTATTGTGCTTTCTATGTGGGCATGACAACCAACAAGCAGTCTGTCTGCATGAATGCCCACTGACAAACTCTGGCCAAGAAACAGCTGGACACTAAGCATGCCACCCAACATGATGTTCTTTACTTCAAAGGCTGCTTCACAGCCTGTGCATCTCAGTCCTTCTCACAAACACCAGCTTTTCTGAACTGCGCAGATGGAAATTCTCCCTGCAATATATCCTATGCTCCCATAACTCTCCTGTCATCATCCATGATTAGTAATTGCTCTTACCCATCTAGCCTCACCCCTATTCCCATTCCACACTACATGCCATCTGTCAGGGCAGTTGTGGAAAGGGTTATGTGTATATGATAGAATTCTGGTAAGAGGCAGCAGGTTTATGAGGTTGCTGTTTGGTAGACTCATGGAAGGAAGGATACTACTTTGGTGGTGCTCTACTGCTTCACATTATTTGGGGTACGGATGATGCAGAACTATCATGTGGATGGAGGAGTTTTGTTTTCCAGGCAGCAGGATGTGATATTATCTAGCAACCAACAGAAATTATGTTTGTTGTTCAGTGCATTAGAGCTAAGAAATGAGATAAGTGTGTCAGAGGAAGTGTTTACTAGGTTGCAGCAATTAGCAAGTAGTAAGGAAGGGTATTTGGGGAGCCATATGCACAACTGAAGGATCTAATGCAGGAAGTAGTGGGAGTAGTGGCACAAAGGGTGAAAAGGGATTGATAGATACTGGAGGAAGGGTAATTAAGACAATATTTTGGACAGCAGATACAAGTGCTGAATAGGACAGCAGAAGCCACAAGGGAATTGCCAGAGTGGAGTAGGGCAACTGTGGAGTGGCATTCGATGCAGATCATTACCTTAGAAAGCAGTGTGTTGAACAATGCACACATGCTTCATCAACTAATGGAAGAGGCAACAAAGTAAGCCAAGGCATCAGCTAATGCTCTAAACCAGGATTTAGAGGCAGCATACAGTTGCATTGTTTAAGTGTTACATGGTGCACATCTATCCTGCGAGGCTGGAAATAGTAGGAAAGTTTGTGCAAATTAAAGAGGATGGGGGGTTCCTCATAGCAGAAGATGAAAATTGGCATGAGGCAATGACTGAGGGAGAATTGCAGCAATATCAGAGCAGAAAAGTTACTATATGCCCTACTTGTGAAATTCAAATGCGAGGAAGTACTTGTGCCATGCAATTGTTCAGGGGCCAGGCTAAGGGTCATCCATGCCAAAGGAGGTGATGGAATGAAACCCGTACTTCCAATGAACGGAGCTACATTGGACACATTCAGTGTACGATAACATAATAGTGGTTGTGAGTTGCTATGAGCAAGGGAAGCTTATGTAGGCCAGACACTTCAAATTAAGAGGCAGTGGATTGTTAGATTACATTCAATTCAGTTTTCTTTCCATAGACATAAAAAATGAGATGATTCTCATGTGTGTGGAACATGTCAGAAAGTATGACATAAAAATACACTCCTGGAAATTGAAATAAGAACACCGTGAATTCATTGTCCCAGGAAGGGGAAACTTTATTGACACATTCCTGGGATCAGATACATCACATGATCACACTGACAGAACCACAGGCACATAGACACAGGCAACAGAGCATGCACAATGTCGGCACTAGTACAGTGTATATCCACCTTTCGCAGCAATGCAGGCTGCTATTCTCCCATGGAGACGATCGTAGAGATGCTGGATGTAGTCCTGTGGAATGGCTTGCCATGCCATTTCCACCTGGTGCCTCAGTTGGACCAGTGTTCGTGCTGGACGTGCAGACAGCGTGAGACGACGCTTCATCCAGTCCCAAACATGCTCAATGGGGGACAGATCCGGAGATCTTGCTGGCCAGGGTAGTTGACTTACACCTTCTAGAGCAGCGTTGGGTGGCACGGGATACATGCGGTCGTGCATTGTCCTGTTGGAACAGCAAGTTCCCTTGCCAGTCTAGGAATGGTAGAACGATGGGTTCGATGACGGTTTGGATGTATCGTGCACTATTCAGAGTCCCCTCGACGATCGCCAGAGGTGTACGGCCAGTGTAGGAGATCACTCCCCGCACCATGATGCCTTGTGTTGGCCCTGTGTGCCTCGGTTGTATGCAGTCCTGATTGTGGTGCTCACCTGCATGGCGCCAAACACGCATACGACCATCATTGGCACCAAGGCAGAAGCGACTCTCATCGCTGAAGACGACACGTCTCCATTGGTCACTCCATTCACGCCTGTCGCGACACCACTGGAGGCGGGCTGCACGATGTTGGGGCGTGAGCGGAAGACGGCCTAACGGTGTGCGGGACCGTAGCCCAGCTTCATGGAGACGGTTGCGAATGGTCCTCACCGATACCCCAGGAGTAACAGTGTCCCTAATTTGCTGGGAAGTGGCGGTGCGGTCCCCTACGGCACTGCGTAGGATCCTACGGTCTTGGCGTGCATCCGTGCGTCGCTGCGGTCCGGTTCCAGGTCGACGGGCACGTGCACCTTCCGCCGATCACTGGCGACAACATCGATGTACTGTGGAGACCTCACGCCCCACGTGTTGAGCAATTCGGCGGTACGTCCACCCGGCCTCCCGCATGCCCACTATACGCCCTCGCTCAAAGTCCGTCAACTGCACATCGGTTCACGTCCACGCTGTCGTGGCATGCAACCAGTGTTAAATACTGCGATGGAGCTCCGTATCCCACGGCAAACTGGCTGACACTGACGGCGACGGTGCACAAATGCTGCGCAGCTAGCGCCATTCGACGGCCAACACCGCGGTTCCTGGTGTGTCCGCTGTGCCGTGCGTGTGATCATTGCTTGTACAGCCCTCTCGCAGTGTCCGGAGCAAGTATGGTGGGTCTGACACACCGGTGTCAATGTGTTCTTTTTTCCATTTCCAGGAGTGTATAAAACATTTGAATATAATACTTACTACCTGATCATTTGTCAGGAGATAGTCGAAAATAAGGTAATACAATGAAGTAAACTGGGACAGCTAATATTTACAGAATTAACACATTGTCCGAATGAAACACTATTATCCACTATTAATAAATTTATCATACGTAAAGTACCTAATCTTGACTGTTGTGACGAAGTGTGTCAAAACTGAAATCTAGCAGATATTTTTACTTTAGCGGACTGTTAAGATATTCATCTATGGAGTAGGAGGAGTTGCCTATCAAAAAGTCTTTCAAACTCTGTTTAAACCATGCTTTATCTGAGCCAAGTTTTTAATGGGTGCGGGCAATTTATTAGAAATGTGTGTTCCTGAATTTTGGGCCCCTTTTTGGACCAAGGTAAGTGATTTTAAGCCTTTATGTAGATTCTTCTTATTCCTAGTATTGATAGTGTGTACTGAGCTATTGGTTTGAAATAGAGATGTATTACTTGCAACAAATTTCATTAAGGAATACATATACTGAGAAGCACTGGTTAGAATACAAAGTTCCTTGAACAGGTTTCTACAAGATTTGCTTGAATTTACACCACAAATGATCCTTATCACACACTTTTGCACCATAAAAACTTTAGCTCGTTTTGATGAGTTGCCCCAGAATATGATCCCATACTACATATTAGAATGAAAGTAAGCAAAGTATGCAAGTTTTTTCATATTTATATCTCCTACATCTGACATCATTCTCATGGCAAATACAGACTTGTTTAGGCACTTAAGCAATTTTGTGGTATGCCCTTCCCAACTGAATTTATTATCGAGTTGAAATCCCAGCAATTTAACACTGTCAACTCCTTCAATTTGCATGTCTTCATACGTTATACTCATGCTGGAAGGAAATCTCTTACTGGTTCTGAACTGCATATAGTGAGTATTCTCAAAGTTTAATAACAAAGAATTTGCTTTAACCACTTATTAATGTCAGAGAAAATTTGATTAGCAGCTATTTCTAAATCTGTACTTCACTTGCTACTTATTTCAATATTTGTATCATCTGCAAACAAAACAAACTTAGCATCTGGCAATGTGAGATGTCATTAATATAAAAAAGAAAAAGCAATGGACCCAAAATGGAACCTTGAGGAACACCACATGTAATTAATTCCCAGTCAGATGAAGACTGACTGCTTACTGATAATTATAACTGTGTGTGATATTATGGGGCCAACTTTTCATTTATCAACAATGGCTATGACAGGTTTTACTTGGTTAAATATAACACAGTTGCAGCTATTTTGTTCGATGAGTGATTGGAAGTGTTGCCAAGGCAAAACCTTACCTTCTTCAAAGATACCTGAGAATCAAGCCTAGTCCATTGACAAAATCAGATGATAGCTGCACTGGAGAGGTACATCACTGCAGATCAGTTAATGCAGCACTTGGAGCAGTATCAGGATTGTAAATAATGAGTAGCTGTGACCTTAAGGTTTGCAATTCCTAGCACAAGGTAACTGATTTTGTTCTGCATAGCTTCTGTTTATGGGCAATGATGAGCTGTACGTGAAATCCAATCTGTGGGTACTCCAAGTTTGAGAAGACAGGATCACAAGACCAGGAGATGGTGAGTGAATCTGAAGACTGAAGAGGTTAGGAGGTAGCCATAAAATTTACCACTGTAATGTACAGTATCTGTAGTTCACAGTTTTGCATAAAGTGGTCACAGTGGAGAGCTGTTCCTAAGCAATACTTGATGGTTTGGTCTTCTCCATGGAGTGGAGGGGTTGAAATGTAGTGTCACTATCTAGTTTTAGTAGAATGTGGAATAATTTGTAAGGAAACACAGTAAGCATTGTGTTAAGCTATTACTGGTGAATAAGTGAAGTGAGGCAACATGTTGGTCAGAATAACATCTACACAAAAGGACTGCAAGAAGGGCTAGCAGTACTCAGTGGTAAATTGCAACACCAAGTAATAATAGCTACAGTGGGCAATACAATGTCATCACATCAGGGCAAGACTATTGTTAGGAGCTAAGTGACCATGTGTGGGGTTTTAGTGTAATAAATGCACCTCAGAGTCATATAAACAGTAGCAGAGTTTGAAGCAGAGGCATTCGGAATCAAGCAGCACCACCATTACACCAGGTTAATGCCAGACAATAAGACTGGGCACTCCAGCTGTGGTCATGGGTTCAAGACTGGGTTGGGTCAGCCACTGCCAGCACTGAGCCACCTTGTGGGAGGATGACACCATCCTGCTGTCCACATCTATCACCGCCTGACCCATGTCAGAGGGCAGCAGCTGGTGGCTTGTGCACAGCTGTCTTCCTTCACCTGCATAGCGGACATTGCTGGGCCTGAGCCATCTAATGGTACATCTCCACCAATGTAAGACACTGTCACAGCACAACATAGAGCACCACTGATGCCAAGGCCATGGCCCACTATCAGGTCATCAGCCCTAACACTGCCTGACATCAGCACCACAGAGCTCCAACACCTTTCCTTCTCACCATGGGTAAGATCTCTACACGAAACATCTTTGCTGTAGTTCTAGGTGTTGTGTAGCATTGTTTCAGTGGCATATTCCCTGAGGGTTTAGTTTGTGGAGGCTCCTCATTTGTTGAGAACTGGATGTTTCAGCCAACAGTGTTCCATTACATAATCTCTTGACAACAACGCCCTCTAAACCTTTCTTAACATAGAAGGGTGAAACTTTCTCAAATCTGCCCTCTGTCCTTTTAACTATTAAAAACCACATTCTGACCAGCAGCATGCATTCTGTTACAATAAGCTGAAGTACTCTGAATAACCTCTGATTCAGGTGGCCTGGCTACATGAGCCTTCTTGTTAGACCCGGTGTTGATACCCCACCAGCAGCACACCAATTCCTCTGGGAGTTGATGAGTTTAAGTTCAAGGATTCCATCTCAGTCCCATGAGCATCAAGAGAAAATAAGAGTCATTCAGACAGAGACTCTTGAACCTGGGTAAGCCTTACAGAGCTGAGGTGGGACAGTTCTCTCAGAGGTAACCTGATAATGACTGTTCTGCCTCAACAGCTGTGCATCTCACTGGCATGCAGCATGACTTGAGGCTAAGGGTTTTTTTTTTTATAAAGTTTTTGGCCATCGTCATGATTCAGGCAGTCAAGCCACGATCCCTGGTCACTATAACATACAACATTCCATCGCTTCACTACATTGTGGTCATGAAACATACACAGAGCTTATGGTTACACAGGACTAGCACACTTACAGGACCACATATCAGGAAACATGGGTTTACCAAGCCTGTACACAGCAAGAAAATGCTGAGCTCCCTGAAGTGCTCACCATTTAGCAAGACTCAGAGAGCACATGTGGCTTAGTTATTGAATGCCACAGATATGGTGAACAGTACCCCCAGCCTAGCTAGTTCACCCCTCCAGTCTTTCAAAATAAATGGTACTGTGACTGAGCACAACTTGAAATGCTCAAGCAGTTAACATATAGAACACCAAAATATAAGAAGGGCAATGCCTATGTTAACATATAGAAACAGAGAATGACAGTAGTACTCCTATTGCCCTGGCACTGACCTCTGAATACAAGAAAATTTGGCATAAAAATTCCTATTTCTTTTATATACATGACTTAGATGACAGTACTTTTGATTTACACAGTCTAGTAGCGAACTGAATGGTTTTTGTGACCTTTCAAGGTAATATGTTCAAGAAATCTTAATCAAAACCAAAGATTAACTTCTCTTAGCTGGGGTTAACAGTCAAGTAAAATTTTGTAAATGATGCTGTAGTCACCTTTTGACTGTAAAATTATTTATTTATAAATTGCAATTTTGACTGTGAGGCCATGACTGTAAAATTATTTATTTATAAATTGCAACTTCGACTGTGAGGCCATTACAAGTTGTATAATGGTGCTTAGCAAATGTCAAACCTCAAAATCATCTGACGTGCCATGAGACAAAAGCTGGTTTGATCGCATTGTGTTCTTCATTATGACTTTCTTGTGTGCATTGCACTTTTTTAATTGCATTGTGAATATGTTTCTCATGTTCTGCTTTGTTTTTGTTCAGATGTTAACAGTTTTTGACATAAGTGGTATTCAACTTTATTACATCTTGTCACAGAATGGGTATGTATTTCTGCTTTGAATGGTGTTGCTTCTTGCCACAGAGTATGCTTTGTAATCTTAATTACTACAGCATCCTTCCTTATAAATGCTAGAAATGAAGCAGCAGTTATACAGAAGTGTTCGCACATCATTACAGATACTACAAACCATACACTCTAGCAGAAATCAGCGTATTGCAATCATCCTCTCAATCCACTGAAAATATAAAAGCAAATAGTACACACTCTCATGTTTTCATCACTGGACCTACTATGGAATCCTGTATAGCTGAGTTTACTAAATCCTACAGCATTCAGTATGTTGGAAGTGCATTCACAGTATACAACACAATTTCATGTACAAATATGAGCTACAAACCATACCTTGTAGCAGAATCAGTGTACTACAATCATCCTCTCAATCCACTGAAATTTAAAAGCAGATAGTACACACTCTCATGCTTTCATCACTGAATCTACTACAGAATTCTGTATAGCTGAATTGACTAAATCCAGTAGCATTCATTACACTGGAAGTGCATTCACACTATAAAACAAAATCCCATGTACAAACATGCACTTGAATGCAGAACATTTTTGTTGAAAAATAGTGCCTAGGACAATAGCTGTGTACTCTATACTCATCCCATAACAAGCTGAATCTAATTCTGTCAAACCCGACTAACACTGGGTCTTCCATTAAATGCAAGAATTTGAGACAAATGGATGTGAACAAAAATAAAGTAGAATATGAGTAATATGCTTACAACACATTTAAATAGAGCAGTCAACACATGAATTCATGAGCAGGAACAAATGTCTACAGAACACTATCCGATAATCCGATAAAACTAGCTTCCACTTTGTATGAAACAAAGGGAAATATGGAATCAATTACTTCACCCAATATTATGGATGCAAGCAAAAATGAAGCAGAATAAGGTAAACACAGACACAATGCAATTCAAAGAAGTTGTAATCAGGAATAATGCAATGGACCCATAAACATATTCACAATGCAATTCAAAGACTGCAATACCCACAAGAATTTGTTAAGAGGAATACAATGTGATGAAACCAACTTCTATTTACTATGAAACAAAAATCAGTATGGAAGACTTAAAATCGCCCTGGAAGAAACTGAGATGATGGACTGATAAACTTGCAGTGCTCCAAGTGGCCTGGTAGCAAACCAATGTTGTGTTACTGAAAGTCTCTATATGACTTTCACCCCCAGATGTTACATCAAAACTCTAAAAATCTTGGATTCTGCTTGATCTTTCAACCGCCAAGTGATCTAGTGACTTCTATTGGTACTACCTCTAAAATGTGTCTTAGCATGTTAACACACTATGGATTATAATAATAAAAATAACTGTGAAACATGGACTGCAATGTCTGTCGGTTGCAGGCCATATGTAACAACAGCAATTAATACATAAATAAAAGATCACAATCACTATTCACCCCTATTCTCGAACTTGTGCATGTATCACAATCTAGTAATATCTGTTGGTACTTTCTCCATCAATGGTTTATCTGCTGTAGTTTATTACAGTTAGTTTGATATGATTTATTTCATTCATTAGGGATTTAATACTTGATTAACTTACTTTCTTGTTTCATTTAAGTGTACCACCTTGTTTTGAAGCTGATTAAAAACTGGTAATGTTTTTATCCATTATTCATACAGGGAACAGAAATCAAAAATCTCATTTGCAAGCCAGTTGACACACTGTTACAATTTCTCATAAATATATAAAATATTGTATTCATTACACAATGAAGTAATATTTTTAAACAACATTTTCCCCTCAGAGTGTTAGCTTTGTTTAAATGCCAGCACAAATGTTTAGATTTCTATAAGTGCTGGTGCTACATGAGAATTCTCACTGGATATTTATTCATATACAAGAGTATAATGGTGGAATATAATGCTATTTCCTCTACTGTTTCATGAAATTGTCAGTTTTTAAGCAGAATTCTAATTTTTTTTGTTCTTGTCTAGTTCATAGTTTCTCGCATACCCTTTTCACATGTATCATGTGGTTCAAATGCCATGTGGGGGTTCAAGCTACAATCATTGGAGACAAACAGTGCCAGTTATAGACTCCTGTTGAATGATAGCTAGCACACATGTGCTAGTAAGAAGTATCCCTCGGCAAATGCACCAATGAAATCAAATACTCTTTGGGCAACGGTGAGGCCCGAGGATGGCAGTAACATGCTGCCCAAATTAGTCATGCAATAGAATAAAGACATTCTCAAGATACAGCTGTGGTGATACTTTTCCTCATATGTTTCATTTACATTTCAACACTGAAATGCATATTGAATCGGTTGCTACAGGTGGTGGTGGTGGTGGTGATTTGTGGGCAAGGGCACTAAACAGCAAGGTCAGCAGCACCCTTGTATGAATTACATGCAGATTAATGTGGTGAAAATCTATGAGGATTGGATAAAAACTAGTGGCACACTGCCGTAACATGAAGGATGTGCATCAAGTGGCATGCACATGTCTGTAGTTGATAGGAAAAGGTCGGTTGAAGTAGTGCAGTAAGCGGTGATGGAGTCAGTTGCTGGGCATAGTGTCTTAATGTGTGCGAGGTAAGTTCAAGCACTCTAAAAGTATGCTAACAGAGCATGAACAATGTTCATGGATCAAGATTAAAGTGGCACATGATCAGATGATGCAGCATTGCCATATTGTATGGTGGTAAGATGGTGAAAGTGTTTTGAGATGGCAGGGATGTCATTCAAGATTGGCCCTGTTCGGAACAAACCCCATGGATATCATGACAACTGAGCCCCTCACCTCCCTGTTGGATGTGTATCATCAAGGTTTGCTTGCAGGTTAGCTGCAGAGGTAGGTATGTGTCACAAAACAATGCTCCACATTTTGCACGATAATTCTTGATTTCTGCAAAATTGCAGCACAATGGATACTGCATGCTGTGACTGTCATACAACAGTGGTATCATTATGTGCTCACAGAGGAATTGCTCAACCACTATCATGGAGCATATGCATCCTTGGAAGGATCATCACTATGGACAAAATGTGGACTCAGTCATAAGAACCATGATTAAAATGGCAATCCAATGAATGGAAATGCACTGGCTCCCCATCACCCACAGAATGTGCACCTTGAAACAGCTACTACCAAAGTGATGGTTATTGTGGCTTATGATTTCCACGGGTTAATCCTGCATCACTTTGTACCATAGGAGCAGATGGCCACCACAGCCGATTAATGCAATTTATTGCGACATCACCTTTGACCCACATGAAGAAGAAAGCGACAGTACCTTCTGGCTCTGCATCCCATCATCCTTCATGACAATACATGATGCCACATGTTGAATCTGTGCAGCAGCTCCTGAGTACATGGGAGTGGGAGATATCAGAAGAGACACCTTATCCACCCAATAGGGGTTTGTGCAGTTAGGACCTGTTCACCCAAAATGAAGGAACTTCTTCATGACACATGCCGCAATATATGAGATGACATCATCCATGCCATAAGACAGTCTCTGCGAGACATCGACAGAGATGGATATGCTGAAAGTGTATGACACCTTCCATCTGTGTGAGAGAAAGATGACTGTGATTTCATATGGCTAGGGCCCCCTGTCAGGCAGGCCGTTCACCGGGTGCCGGTTTTTCAATTTGACACCACTTTGGCAACTTGGAGTCAATGAGGATGATAGGATGATGATGAGGACAGGACGACACCCAGTCCCTGGGCAGAGAAAATTCCCCGACCCAGCCGGGAATCGAACCCGGGCCCAGATGATTGACAATCCTCCACGCTGACCATTCAGCTACCAGGGGCAGACATGACTGAGATGTGGTGCTCTTACGCTGACAGCGTGTAATATGGTGAATGTCTGGTATGAATTATAACAGTATTATGACTACTTCTTACAACCCACATATTAAAAAATAATAATAAATCAGAAAACCAAGTTGTATTCACACAAAAGAATTGAAAAGACAGTGTCGATAAGGTAAGTATCAGAAAAACTATCAATAAAAGACAGATGAAAAACAGTACGATAACTAGATAAAATGAAGGATAAAATACCAGTACAGACATGATTAGAAAGGGGACAGATGACTGTGACTGGATGACAACTTAGAAATCATGGATGACTAAGCCACTCTGTGCCACATTAAAATCTCACCCCCAATATTTTGGGAATAATACTGAACATCACACAAAAACTTCAAATGTAAATCACACTCACCTCATTATCAATTAAAATAGAGGGCAGGTACTGTGGGGGACCAAGATCAGCCCTCAGATCATCATATAAAGCACATTCAGTTAAAATATGTCACATTATCAGCTGTGTCCCACATCTGTGACACACTGGTGGCTCCTCACGAAGTAAGAAAAAAGCCACGGGTCAATGGGCAATGCCCCACTATGAGTCTTGTAAGGACTACTTCTTCAGCTCATAATGGTCAGAAGGAGATAAGTCAAAGTTGCACTGGAGGTTTTATGGGATGGAAGTTATTATTCCTGATTTCCAGCCACTGAGCCTCCAACAAACATATGGCCTTCTTGGTCACAAGTGAGGTAGCAGGCTGCAGGGGACTGAACAGCAAGCAGGAGGTGGAAGGGCGCAGGCCTCCTTGGAGGCACATTAGTGAGTTTGTTTCCCTGGATCCGTATGTGTCCTGGAAACCAGCAGAAAATTATTTCCTTGTTCTGCCTTTGCAAGAGAAAGACAGCATCTTGCACTTCATGCATCATCCAATCTGCTGGGTATGTCTGACCAATAGTGAGAAGGGCACTGTGGGAATCTGAGCAGATGAGGAATTTCTTGCTATGACACCCTCTCATATGCTTCAGTGCCCTCAGATTAGCAAACGATTTCACATAATAAACTTAAAAATGCTTTGGACCAGCCATTTCAGTGGCAGTTGCACATTGAGGATGAATGCTAGTGAGTTTGAGATGCACAAAGCCCTGTATGCTTGGCATACTGTACGGAGAAGATGTCGAATAGGCAGCAAATGCTCACCAGCCTCTGCTCACAGGCTAGCAACTGGACTCATGAGATAACCTCATGTTGACAGCCTAATATCCTCATGGTGAACCACATCCAGCATTTTGAGGTATGAAGGCCTAGCTGATCCATAAACCTGGCATCTGTGTCAATCCAGGAGCACACAAAGGCCCTCATAAAGTTGGAACATAGGAATCCTGTCGGCTTCCCAAGACCTAAGACTGACACATTTTAGGATGTTTAAAGCCTTAAGACATATCAGTTTTAATTCTTTATGGTGGGGCAGCAACATCAGCTTCTCATCAAAAGTGAGGCCCAGATTTTCACCATTATCTTAAAATTGAGAACAGCAACCTTCACTTACAAAATAGGTAAATTAAAAAGAGAGCAGAAGTGACTGAAATCAAAACAAATAGTTTTCTCCAAAGAGAATTTGAAACATGTGGTGTTAGGCCATTCTTCCAACCACATGATCATCAAACGCAACTGCTGAGAAGCCATTGGGGGATGCACAGAAGATGGAGAAATCGATCACAAACAAGGAACACAGAAGAGCATGCTGTCCTGTGCATGTAATACTGTTGATCACAGTGACAAATACTGTGACACTTAGAGAACTCCCTTGAGAGACACCATTCTCCTGCTTAAATGGTCAGACAGAACTTTCCTAACCTTGCATCTAGAATGCCTGTCCAAGAGGAAGGATTGTATGACAGTTGGTAGATGTCCATGGAGACTCCACAGACAGAGCTGCAACAAAATATTATGCCTCCTGGTAGTATCGCAGGCCTTTTCCAGATTGAAAAAGACACTGATAAGGTGTTGCTCACAGAGGGAAACTTGTTGAATAGCTGCTTCAAGCAGGGTCAAATTATCAAGTGTGCAGAGATACCTCCTGAACCCGCACTGGGAGTGACTTAGCAGGCACCTGCTTTTGAGGACCCACACAAGGCATCAGTTGACCATACACTCCAATGTATTTCCTATGCAGCTTATTGGACTAAAACTGTGATAACTACTGGGGTTAGTCTGAGCCTTCCTTTGTTTTAAAATCTGGATTAAAATTGATTACTTCCATCTGTTGGGAAAGTCTCTTGCCATCTAAATTTCATCAGAAATCTGAAGGAGGCCCCCTTTAACTGTGGGGTCCAACTGTTTCAACATGCTGTACGTTATCAGGTTGTGACTGCACATAGTATCATGAGCTACTGACAATGCAGAATCCAATTCCCACAGAGGGTGTTCCTCAATTTAGTGAAACAGAAATCAAAACCAACCCTTTCCTGTGTTTGTCAATAACGACGGAAAGGTGGATCCTGGCTAGAATTAGCTGTAATGGTCTTTTACAACTGAGCCATTGTATGAGAAATGTCTCTCAGTGATGTTAGGAGAAACCTCAGGTCTCGTACAACTGCTATTGACTGTAGTGAGTTCAACCTTGAGATCCTTCTGATGCTCCCCATATTTTACTATTGATGGAGTTCAGGAACTCTAATCAGGACTGCTGCTTACTCTCCCAAATTACATTTCTCACTTTGCTCGTGCCATTCGAAGGTTGCAAGATTCGTATCTGTGGGGAACTTATAGAATCTTTGCAAAGCCACTCTCCTCTCCCTGATTGCAGAACAATACTCATTTCACCAAGAAACAGACCACCTCCAAGATGTTCCCATTGATTTCAGGATGGATGCCTCAGCAGGCATGTTGGATCTTGGCTGTAATGTGATCCACCTAGTCCTGGATGTCACACTGCCCAAATCAGCTAACTGCCTGTAAAGCATCCAGTCAGCCTTTCTCAACAGCTGTCTCAGCAGCTCCCTGCGATCTGCTACATTGAGTAGATGGATCCAGATATGGTAGTTGTTGCTACCATGAAGATCATTGTCCACTCCTCACTGAAAATGTCTGTAATGGCAGGTGAGCAGGAGACATCTATGGCCACAGATGAACCTATAGTGGTGCCGAAATGCATAGTGTGACCCACATTTGTCAATCTGATATCTCTAATCAATCTGATATCTGTAGTTCTGATTCTCAGGTACACGATCCCTGGGGCAAATGGCGTTAGAATCCTATAGCACACTGTGTGCATTATAGTCCCCTGTATTCATTATGCCACTGGAATATGGGAGCCATTTCAGCAGTGGGGTTTTGATTTACTGCTCCCCTTGCACTGGAGTGATGAGGCACTTGTAGAGCGAAGGGGAGTGGAGGGGCTGCTTGTGTTTGGTGACAAGGCATCAAAATCCATGATGTCCTCATCAGTCAGACGTTCCATAATGATTCCTGATGGCATCATGGGCAGCTTTTGACCTGAATGTTGTGACTCTTTCCTTGCTCCATTTCACTTCAAGGTTGATGGGAGAAAAGGCATCATGAGGCACTCTGCTATTGGGATACCTTCTCAATGCTCACTGGAAAAATGTTGCTGGTCTCATCCATTGTAGTTGCCTGGATCACTATGTCCTTGCTTACTTTGCTTTGCCATGTACAGGTGCAAGTACAAGTGCTGGTCATGGATAATGGTGTGCTGATTGTCATCTCCATCAAAGCACACCATTTGGGAATAGATTTCTGCTCCGTGGAAGCATATTAAGTGGCCAACAGAGGGGGTATTGTTGCCTTATATTCTTCTTTGGCTTCTGCATAGGGCATCTGCTTGGTTACTTTTATTTCCTGAATATTGCATTTCTCAGCAAAACAGGGCAGTTGTAGCTCCAGACTGGGTGGCTCCCAGAGCAATTAATGCATATTGCTGGAAACGCACAGTCTGCCTCAGATTCATGGGATGCCCTTCCACATATCCCACAGGTCACATCATCTCTGCAACTCAGCGTTGTATGGCCAAATCTCTGGCATTTGTAGCACCACATAGGGTTACATACATAAGTTCTAACTGTAAGCCAGGGGAACCCTGCCATAAAGTGTTCAGGTAGCATTAGAGGAGTGAAGGCCACAAGGAATGGAGTGGTCTTCTCAATTTCTCCATTATTCCTTCACATCCTTTGCTCCACATCCACTATCCTCTGTGACACCCATTCTTTTTTGAGTTCTTAGATGTCTATGTCCCTGATACCATGGCCTGTGACCACAATCACTGAGGGAGTTATGCAACTCAACAATTATGCCATAGTCAGTGAATTTTTCTGACTTTCTAAGCATTTGACTTGCTTTGCTGTGTTAGTCTTAACCAACAAGAAACCATTTTGTAACTGCTTAATAGACTTTAAGGTACCAGCAGGCACTTCTAAGTTTTTATGAATATAAAAGGAGATGCTTTTTCAAATGTCCACTCCTTCGTCTTGATCACTAGAAACGCATTCTGATTTACGACTTCTTGAGCTCTGCTACTAAATATGATTTGGGCAGAGTTGCTTATAAGGTATTAAAGCCCACCTTCCCTCCCCAGCACTCTAAGGAAGAGGCCTGACAATTCACAGAATTTCGAAACCCATGCGGCACCAAAGGAGCGCAATACAAATTTCACAGTGTGGTGGATCCTCCTGCTGAAAGAGGAAACCATGTGTCAAAGGGCTATGTCCTACAAGCAGTCTGGTAAGAAGCATACCTGGTGTGAAGTCCCCCATGGTTATGTGGCCAATTTGAGACCAGGGTTTGTTGTCCGCCACCTCCAACCATTCAGTCTCACAGTGAAATATGATTCTTCTGTCAGATAATGAGATGATGGCATGCAAGGGGACAGCGCATCAACATACACCACCAACCCAACATGCTCGTTTGGCTATTTTGTTGGTTATATCGTTTCCCTGTATCTCAAAGTGTCTGAGTACCCAGCAAAAGACCACCTCCTTGCCTTGAAGTTGGAGCCACTGGACAGTGTCATGGCTGAGACGAATCATCTGGCCTACCAGGTACATTTGATGGACTACTTGCAGTGCACTGACCAAGTCAGAATAGATGAGAAACCTTCTACTATGATGCCTTTGTATAAATTCCAGGGCCATCATAATAGCATATATCTGCACATCATAATTTTAAATTGTTCGGAACGTGCACTTCAAAAACCTCATCTGATAGAACAGTCAAACAACTGAGGGCATTTCCTTGAATCTGGAAGAGGCTGTTTGGATGGCAGACTTGAGGGACACAAGATTATCAGTTGTGGAGCGACCCAGGCAGAAACCACCTTACCATGGAGCTAGCAGGCCACGTGACTCCAGGATCCAACCGAACCGCCAACACACCATATGTTCTAGCAGCTTACAAAGAATGTCGGTGAAGCTGATGGGGGGGATAGCTATCCACATTAGTGGGTTTTTGCCAGGTTTGAGCACTGGTATGGTGGTGCTCTCCCACCAGTGCGATGGAAAGATGCTATCGCGCAAGATCTGGTTGAAGATCATGTGGAGATGTCGCTTGTAGCCAGATGAGAGATGTTTAATCATCTGACTGCGGATCCGATCTGGCCCAGGAGCCATGTAAGGGCAATGTGCAAGGGCACTGAGGAGCTCCCACTCTGTAAATGGGTCATTGTAGGGTAACTGTGGTGTGTAGTGAAAGAGAGGACTTTCCCTTCCATCCGCCATTTAGAGTGAAAATGCCTGGGGAGTAATTCTCTGATGCAGAGACATCAGCATAGTGCTCAGAAAAGTGCTCTGCAGTCGCATTTGCATCAGCAGATAACACAACATTTACATTACACTGAGAACACCTGTTGGGATCTGGTACACAAAAACTCATTTGATCTTAGCCCCAACTTGAGAAGGTGACGTATGGCACCCAATGATCAAGATGCAGCTCTCCCAACAGTCCTGTTTTCATCTTTTGATATGCTGGCAAATGCAGGCACAGAGCCATTTAAAGGCTGTGAGGCGCTTCAGGGAAGGGTGCTGCTTATGCCACTGTACAGCTCGCTGATGCTCTTTAAGGCCTCAGCGACTTCTGGTGACCATCAAGGACCTGTCTTTTGCCAAGGGCACCCTAAAAAACGAGGGATTGCATTTTCAACCTCAGAAATGATTGTTGTAGTTATCTGCTCAACCATAAGATCGATGTTTCCATTTGGGGGAGATTCAGTGGTGACAGCAGAGGTGAAAGCTTTCCGATCTGCCTTGTTTAAAGCCCATCTGGGCAAGTGTCCATGGGCCTGATGCTGCGACAGTGACAGGAAGATGGGGAAGTGGTCACTACCACTCAGATCATCATGTGCTCTCCAGTGGACAGATAGGAGAAGGTCAGGACTGCAAACCGAGAGATCAATGGCTGAATATGTGTCATGTACACACAGAAATGTGTGGGGGCTCCTGTATTTAAGAGGCAGAGGTCGACATCTCTGCCTCGGCCAGTAAGCACGGTGTCATCCCACAAGGGGTTATGAGTGTTAAAATCTCCAAAAAGTAGGAACGGTTTAGGGAGTTGATCTATCAGTGCAGCCAATGAGTTCAGGGGTACTGCACCATCTGGAGGAAGATATACGTTGCAGACCTGGAGCAGTGTCTCTGGCTAAAGTCAGAGCTGATTTTAATTCCCCCATGGAGAATGGAAGATTGTAGACCATCTCATTACATGAGAAAAAGTAGGGCCTCCTCATCTCCACAATCTTGTGGAACATGAAAGTTCAGGCATTTGTCTGCGTGACACAGTGACAGTAATAAAGTGCTCACCAGAACAGAATTTTCTTATTTTGAGAGTACTAAAGGTGAGATCTGTTTCACATGCTAGAAAATTCAACAGTCTAGATCACATAAAATATTTCTTATTTAAGACAACTGGTCTTGTCAGACTTTGCTGTCACCTTGAGGTCTTAAAAATCTTTTTGTTGTAAAATGTGTTTGAAATTCATTGAAACCTCATGCCAAGTTGTCAAGTGGATAAAAATCAACACATTATAAGATTTGTTATACTGTGCTGATTTTTATCCACTTGACAACTTGGCATGATATTTCAACATATAACAAAACTGAAATAGCTGGGGAGCAAAAACAAAGGTCAATGGCTGAAGAAAAGTGTGTCATCTGACCAGAGTTGAAAAGACAGATACTCCCTAAATGGATGAGTTGCTCCATAATTTAACTCCTGGAGCAAGTGGTAGCTGAGCCCCACAGCACATTATGTGCACTGAAGTCACCCATGAGCAGGATTAGGTTGGGGAGTGCATGGAAAAGCTCTAGCAGTGCATCTGCATCCAACAGATCAAGAGGTGTAAGATATGAAGAACACACTTTAATCAGAATGAATTTTTCACTTTGCAGCAGAGTGTGCACTAATAAGAAATTTCCTGGCATTCCTGTGCTGGAACAGGATCAAACATAGAATCTTTGCCTTTCAAGGGCAAGTGCTCTACCAACTGAGTTGCCCAAGCATTGCTTATGACCAGTCCTCATAGCTTTACTTCCGCCAATACCTCATCTCCTACCTTCCGAAATTCACAGAAGTTCTCCTGTGAAACTACTTCTCTCTTCCAAAAGCGCTGGTGCTGCAAATTTCACAGGAGAGGTTCTGTTAAGTTTGGAAGGTATGAGACAAGGTACTTCTTTTTTTCCTGCTATGGGACTTAACTGCTGTGGTCAACAGTCTCCTAGAACTTAGAACTACTTAAACCTAACTAACCTAAGGACATCACACACATCCATTCCCCGAGGCAGGATTCAAACCTGCGACCGTAGTGGTCACGCGTTTCCAGACGAGACAAGGTACTGTTGGAAGAAAAGCTGTGGGACAAGTTGTAAGTCATGCCTGGGTTGTTCAGTCAGTAAAGCGCGTGCTTGCAAAAGGCGAATACATCAGGTTCGAGTTCCATTCTGGGACAGAGTTTAAATCTGGTAGAAAGTTTCACACATTATGATTTTAATTGGTGTGAGGGCTTCCACTGTGACTGTTTGTAGATTTACCTCAGAGAATGTTAGATGGTGCCCAACTTCTGGTTCCTCCATGTGGATAGCAGCACCCTCGACCTTCAGACACTCATTGAAAAGGGAGGGTGCTTGCTGATTCAATAGTTTTGCTGTCATTCTCTTCATTTTTGAACAACGTTTTGTGTGATCTTTTCTTTTACTCATGGGAGGAGTTTGTTGCATGGGTAGGGAGGATAGCTTAGTGGGTCCCTGATGGTGTGTTGTGGTATGTGGCTGAGGTTCTAAGTCCACTGTTGACAGCTTCTGAATGGTTTTATGGTCAAGTGTAGCATGGTAACTAGCTTCTTAAGGGCCGATGAGAAAGAAGTAGAAAACACTGGAGGCTGCACACCTTTGAAAGCATTTTTAGCTTCACCATAGGGTATGCATCTCATAACTTCCAACTCATGAATTTTTCTTTCCTCGTTATAAAACCCACACTTAGTTCTCCACACTGTATGATCTCCACAGCAGTTCACACATTTTGGAGGAAGTGTATAATAGTCATTTGATTCATGAACTGAGCCTCCACAGTTTCCACATGTAGGCCTCCCATTACAGGCCAGAGAGGTATGATCAAATCTCTGACTTATGAAACATCACACTGCGTTGAGAACAAATGGTCAAACCATAAGATGGATATAGCTTGCAAGAATATGTTCAGGTAATTACGATGTGTTAAGGTTAAGAATAAATGTTGCAGTTTTTCCAGTCTGTCATGGACTATCCTCAGACAGTTCTACACTTTCGTTATGCCCACATTTTTTCATTCTTCTCATAACTCCTCAGGATCCATCTCCATTATATTGAAGCAGGTAACCACAAAAGTTAATGGTGGTACACAACTCAGTCACAACAGGGGAACCAGTTAAGGCCTTGCTCACCAGAAGCTTAGATACTTGGTGTGATGAGCCAGTTTTAACTTAAAGTGTTCCATTATGATATCATTTAAGGCTTTGTAAGGGCCCAGCAGTATCCTCCAATGCCTTATGAATATAGAAAGGGGATAGCTTCTCAAAGTCTCCTTCATGTTATGATGGACTAGTGCCCTGTTACTACAATTCTGAGACTACTTCTTGGGCAGACTGACCATCTGAGCTCTCTTTGTTCCATGGGTGTGCATGCAACCTGATGGTATATCCATTCCATCTGCATCAGATGTGAACTGAGTTTGCCCTATAGGGATCCCACAAACTGGCAGGGAAACAGATGTCAACCCAAGCAGAGCTCTGCATGCCTGAGCAAGAATTCTACAACTGGGGGTGGGGGTGGGGGGTGGGGGATGAGGGATGGGTGGGAGCACGTGCCCCAAATGTCACCCACTAGAAACTGTTTTACCTCAACAGTCATTCATCGTATGAGGACATAGTGTACCTCTAGGTTGAGGCTCTTTATTTCTCAATAATAATAATAATAATAATAATAATAATAATAGAGGTATGTACCTTCCAAGGGGTCCACGCAGCAAAGTCAAGGACTCCATTCTCTGAAACACACAATGTTCCACCCCCACACCTAATGATGGTCCCTGAAGTATACTCAGAGATTATGGTAGAAATCTGGGGGTGCCTACAAGTCCCTAGGTCCAGAAAATTGAGGTCACCATGCCTGTATTGAACCAGTTTTGGTGGAGATGACTGGAAAAAAATGCAGTACTCACTTCCCTAAGTACTCGGACAATCTTCATCTGACCCCACTGATGCCTGTGCAGTTTGGTTGACACTGCCAGTAGCTAGGCCATCATCGGCATGGCTAACAGCACCATTGAGGAATGCAAACCCTCCTGCCCATGCAAGTCTTCCTGCTCAATGCTGAAGGTGCCTATGATAAGGTGGTATCCCCCAAGAGAATTTACTTATTGAGTCATACCTATGTAGCTTAGTTGGTAGAGTACTGTCCTCTGGGTTTGAGTCCCTGTCCAGCACACAGTTAATCTTCCAGGAAGCTTGAAATCATTCCTGCTTGAGAAATTTCTTCTACTCAGTTTCAAACAGATAATATCTGTTTGTAACTGCGTTATATTATTAAATTTTATTATGAACTAAGAGTAAAACTAAAATTCGTGTGTGTAAACGGTAACCATGTACCCAAATTTTCACACAGAACCTGCTAATAACTAAACTAAATTGACAGATTTTGCAGCATTGTTAACACACATTAATTTAGATGTAACTCAATTTAATGATCTCAGAAAGTCTCAATATTATCTTAGAGCACAACAAGTTCTGCAATTTCAAAATAGTTATACAGTGTGAGATTATTTATAGGAACTAGGAGCAACTGTAGGTCATAAAAGAAGCTTAACTTTAACCAGAATACTGTAGCCCATTGACTGAAACAGTGCCATCGTATTAGGCAACAGAAATATCACTTTGATGCCACCTCTGAGAATTGTTCTATGCTTGGATACGACAGACCATTGTTCATCAACAATATGGCTTTCAGAGGCAAATGTTTCTTTATAGGTCTGTATAAAATCTTCAAAGAACTTTTTTTTAATAAGCAAACTGCTCACCACACATTCTTTTGTGACTTATAAGAAACTGGCAAAGAGGACTGATTCACATGTTCTGAAGTATGTTGATTTTTATTTTTTAATTTCCTTACTAAAAAACCCGGCAATGCTTAAATTTGCACAGTAATTGCATGTAATCCTAAATTCCTTGCCCCACCCTCTCTCCGCTCATCCTTTCATTCCTCCTCCCTCTTCATACATCTCCTCCTCCCCCCATCTCTCTGTGTATAACCTCCTCCTCCTCCTATCAGTGTCCATTTCCGCCTGAATGTTCAGTAGAGCATCATGTAAAAATTTTAAGTAAATTCACCAAGATACTTTCGAGATTTTTTTGGTAACGATGTTTCCCCATGATATATATATATATATATATATATATATATATATATATATATATATATATATATATATATATATATATATATCCTATCTCTGTCTGAACGTTCATTAGAGTTAAGAGTATCACGTAAAAACTAGAAGTACACTGATCAACAAACTTTTCCAGATTTGTTGTAACATTGCTAACCCCCTTTAAATATTACAAAAATATACAGCCAATCTGCCTAAGTTCATCAGAATGTTTGTTAGAGTATCATCTAAAATTTTAAGTAAAACAGTTGAGAACTTCTTGCGATTTGTGGTAACTATGTTTCCCCTTTAAATACACTCCTGGAAATTGAAATAAGAACACCGTGAATTCATTGTCCCAGGAAGGGGAAACTTTATTGACACATTCCTGGGGTCAGATACATCACATGATCACACTGACAGAACCACAGGCACATAGACACAGGCAACAGAGCATGCACAATGTCGGCACTAGTACAGTGTATATCCACCTTTCGCAGCAATGCAGGCTGCTATTCTCCCATGGAGACGATCGTAGAGGTGCTGGATGTAGTCCTGTGGAACGGCTTGCCATGTCATTTCCACCTGGCACCTCAGTTGGACCAGCGTTCGTGCTAGACATGCAGACCGCGTGATACGACACTTCATCCAGTCCCAAACATGCTCAATGGGGGACAGATCTGGAGATCTTGCTGGCCAGGGTAGTTGACTTACACCTTCTAGAGCACGTTGGGTGGCACGGGATACATGCGGACGTGCATTGTCCTGTTGGAACAGCAAGTTCCCTTGCTGGTCTAGGAATGGTAGAACGATGGGTTCGATGACAGTTTGGATGTACCGTGCACTATTCAGTGTCCCCTCGACGATCACCAGAGGTGTACGGCCAGTGTAGGAGATTGGTCCCCACACCATGATGCCGGGTGTTGGCCCTGTGTGCCTCGGTCGTATGCAGTCCTGATTGTGGTGCTCACCTGCACGGCGCCAAACACGCATACGACCATCATTGGCACCAAGGCAGTAGTGACTATCATCGCTGAAGACGACACGTCTCCATTCGTCCCTCCATTCACGCCTGTCGCGACACCACTGGAGGCGGGCTGCACAATGTTGGGGCATGAGTGGAAGACGGCCTAACGGTATGCGGGACCGTAGCCCAGCTTCATGGAGATGGTTGAGAATGGTCCTCGCCGATACCCCACGAGCAACAGTGTCCCTAATTTGCTGGGAAGTGGCGGTGCGGTCCCCTACGGCACTGCGTAGGATCCTACGGTCTTGGCATGCATCCGTGCGTCGCTGCGGTCCGGTCCCAGGTCGCCGGGGACATGCACCTTCCGCCGACCACTGGCGACAACATCAATGTACTGTGGAGACCTCACGCCCCACGTGTTGAGCAATTCGGCGGTACGTCCACCCGGCCTCCCGCATGCCCACTATACGCCCTCGCTCAAAGTCCGTCAACTGCACATACGGTTCACGTCCATGCTGTCGTGGCATGCAACCAGTGTTAAATACTGCGATGGAGCTCCGTATCCCACGGCAAACTGGCTGACACTGACGGCGACGGTGCACAAATGCTGCGCAGCTAGCGCCATTCGACGGCCAACACCGCGGTTCCTGGTGTGTCCGCTGTGCTGTGCGTGTGATCATTGGTTGTACAGCCCTCTCGCAGTGTCTGGAGCAAGTATGGTGGGTCTGACACACCAGTGTCAATGTGTTCTTTTTTCCATTTCCAGGAGTGTATTACATATATGTACATATTACATATATTACAGCAAAGTATTGCCTGTGTCATCCAAAAGTTCATTAGTGTTGTGTGAAAATCTGTAGTAAATTGGTCAAGAACTTTTAGAGATTTTCAGCAAAAATGTTTCCCCTTAAAAAATTCCAAATGAGGTCTGCTCAGAAAATTCCATAACTTTGTCCACAAAATTTTTCTGCACTTACCTTTTATTTATTGTGCATGGTCTCCTTCTAAATACTCTCCTCCACAATTGATACACTATTCCCAACGCCATTTCCACTTCTGGAAGCAGTCATGGTATGCCTCATGCTGGATTGCATGAAATGCTTTCTGCGAGTTTTCGTATATCTAGTCTATTGTTGTGGACCTTCATTGTTTCAATAGTATTTTCAACTTTGGGGAAAAAAAGAATCTGCAGTGACCAGTTCTGATAAGTATGGAGGATGAAGCAGAAGAGTGACTTCATTTTTTGTGCAATAGTCACCCACCAACAGGGATTACAGTGCGGGTGTGTTATTGTGATGCAAGAGCCATGAATTGTCTCACCACATGTCTGTCAGGATTTCATGACCTGATCCAAATGAAATGTTGCATTCTTCTGCGATCTCTCAGACAGTTAGTATTCAATTGGCACACATAATTTTGATGATGATCCTGACATGAGCATCATCAGTAGACGTTGAAGGGTGTCCTGAACAAGGGTCATCTTTATCTTTCATCCGGCCATTTTTAAACCATGTGAACCATTTGTAACACTGAGTATGACAAATACTCATCACTGGAGGCTTCCTGCATCATTTGGTGTGTCTCTGTAAATGTTTTCTTGAGTTTCACACAAAATTTAATGTAGATGTGTTGCTCCTCTAATTCTGCCATCTTAAAATTCGCAAACTGTGTGATACAATTTTCTACTCAATACAGTACTAAACAATAACTAACAGACATAAAACAATGAAACTTCTGGCAGTTACACATTAAAAACAGGCATACACAGGGTTGCCAACTGTATTTCACTCCAATACATCACTGGTGCGAAATTACGAATTTTCTGGAATTTTTTGAACAGTCCTCGTACACTACTGGCCATTAAAATTGCTACACCACGAATATGACGTGCTACACACATGAAATTTAACTGACAGGAAGAAGATGCTGTGATATGCAAATGATTAGCTTTTCAGAACATTCCCACAAGGTTGGCGCCGGTGGTGACACCTGCTACGTGCTGACATGAGGAAAGTTTCCAACCAATTTCTCATACACAAACAGCAGTTGACCAGCATTGCCTGGTGAAACGTTGTTGTGATGTATCATGTAAGGAGGAGGAATGTGTACCATCATGTTTCTGACTTTGATAAAGGTCGGATTGTAGCCTATCACAATTGCCGTTTATCATATCGCGAAACTGCTGCTGACTGTTGGCAGAATATGGAATAGATGGGTTCAGGAGGGCAATACGAAATGCCATGCTGGATCCCAATGGCCTCGTATCACTAGCAGTCGAGATGACAGGCATCTTATCCGTATGGCTGTAATGGATCGTGCAGCCACGTCTCAATCCCTGAGTCAACAGATGGTGATGTTTGCAAGACAACAACCATCTGCACGGACAGTATGACGACGTTTGCAGCAGCATGGACTATCAGATCGGAGACCATGGCTGCTGTTACCCTTGAAGCTGCATCACAGACAGGAGTGCCTGCGATGGTGTACTCAACATCGAACCTGGGTGCATGAATGGCAAAACGTCATTTTTTCGGATGAATCCAGGTTCTGTTTTTGGCACCATGATGGTCGCATCTGTGTTTGGCAACATCATGGTGAATGCACATTGGAAGCATGTATTCATCATCACCATACAGGCATATCACCTGGCTTGATGGTATGGGGCGCTCTGTCACGTCTTGTCCGCATTGACAGCACTTTGAACGGTGGACGTTACATTTCAGATGTGTTACGACCCGTGGCTCTACTCTTCATTCTATCCCTGCGAAACCCTACATTTCAGTAGGATAATGCACGACCGCATGTTGCAGGTCCTGTATGGGCCTTTCTGGATACAGAAAATGTTTTTACTGCCGCCCTGACCAGTACATTCTCCAGATCTCTCACCAATTGAAAACGTCTGGTTAATGGTGGCCAAGCAACTGGCTCGTCACAATACGCCAGTCACTACTCTTGATGAACTGTGGTATCGTGTTGAAGCTGCATGGGCAGCTGTACCTGTACATGCCATCCAAGTTCTGTTTGACTCAATGCCCAGGCGTATAAAGGCCGTTATTACAGCCAGAGGTGGTTGTTCTGGATACCGATTTCTCAGGATCTATGCACCCAAATTGCGTGAAAATGTAATCACATGTCAGTTCTAGTATAATATATATGTCCAATGAATAGCCGTTTATCATCTGCATTTCTTCTTGGTGTAGCAATTTTAATGGCCAGTAGTGTATATTACGTAGACAAATGTCGAACTAATCTTTTTCTTGTTATGAAGAAATGTGATGGCAGAAATGTCAAACTTAATATAACAATTTTTAATTTTCTTTTTCACAGCAAAATACCATTACCACTACCAGTTATGAACACGGCAAAGAAAAATGAAGCAAATCAGTTGACCCATTCTCAAGTGATGATTTTTCACAATTGAGTTTAATTTCTGACTTTTCCAATTTTTTTTTATTCAAAAATTTTCTTTCATAAACCTTTTCCTGACAATTATGAACATAACAAAGACAAAAAGCAACCAAATCTGTTGATGCATTCTTAATTGATGATTTTCCTATGTGTGGTGATTGATGCTAACTTCCGAATTTTCTGTTGGATTTTCCAAAAATTTTCTTTCACACAAATTTCATACTGACAAAAATGAACAAAAATAAACCAAGTTGATCATGCCATTCTCAGGTGTTGATCTTTCATACATGCAGCAACTGATTTTCATTCATACAGATTATGATTCTGTTTTTCCCAGGTGTGTTACTTCACCCACTCCACACTGTTAATGAAGGTACAAGCACATGGAATCGGCTCCTAGATATGTGACTGGCTTGAAAACTTCTTAAGTAAAGAACCCAGTACATTATCTTTGGTAGCAAGTGTTTATCAGAAACACGCGTATTGTCAGGAGTGCCCCAGGGAAGCCTTACAGGATTCCTGTTACTTTCTACAAACATAAGTGATGTGGCAATCATGGTGGGCAGCAATCTACAGTTGTTTGCTGATGAAGCTGTGATGTATGGGAAGGTGTCAAAGTTGAGTGACTGTAGGATATACAAGATGTCTTAGACAAAATTTCTAGTTGGTGTGATGAATGGCAGCTAGTGCTAAATGTAGCAAAATCCAAGTTAATTTGGATGAGTAGGAAATATAAAACTGTAATGTTTGAATACAGCACTGTTGTCTGCTGCTCAACACAGTTGTGTCATTTAAATATCTGGGTATAACATTAGAAAGGATATTAAATGGAATGAGTACGTGATAATTGTATTAGGGAAGGCAAATGGCCAACTTTAGTTTATTGGCAGAATTTTAGGAAAATGTGATTCACTGATTCATTTGTAAAGGAGATCACATACAGAATGCATATTCTTAAGTACTGCTCAAGTATTTGGGATCTGCAACAGGTCAGACTGTAGGAAGACACCAAAGCAACTCAGAAGTGTGCTGCTACATTTGCTATTGATCGGTTTGACCAACACAGAAGAATTACAGGGATGCTTTGGGAACTCAAATGGGAATCCCAGGAGGGAACTTGGCATTCTTTTTGAGGAACACTACTGAGAAGATTTAGAGAACTGGCATTTGAAGCTTACTGCAGAATGACTCTACTGCCACCAGCATATATTTCATGTAAGGACCATTAAGATAAGGTACGAGAAATAAGGGCTCCTATGAAGGCATCACTTGCTCTATTTGTGAATGGAACAGGAAAGGAAATGACTATTAATGGTACAGGTTACCCTCTGCCATGCACTGTATAGTGGCTTGTAGAGTATGTATGTAGATATAACTTTTTGCAGAGTCATCTGAAAGTTAATGTTGTACTGGGTAGCAAATGATACACAAAGAGCAAATTCCTTGGCATTATAAACTTATCAAAAAAGACAGGATTTTGAATTCTTTCTGAATTTCTCAGTTACAATATCTCCTTAAAGGTTTCCATCAGTAGCTGACAGTTGACATGTTCTATGTAGATCTTGAGTCACACACACACACACACACACACACACACACACACACACACACACATCTTGCACACACGTCTGCAGTCTCAGAGAGCTGAAACTACACTGCGAGCAGCAGCACCACTGCATGATGGAAGTGTCGACTGGGTGTTGGTAAGGAGGAGGCTGGGACAGGGAGGGGGAGATATAGTATGATGGGAGTGGCAGAAAGTGAAGTGTTGCTGTTTAGATGGAGGCCGGAGAGAAGGTGTGGTGGGGGGAGGGGGTAAGTAGTGGAAACGAGAGAAATAAAAATAAAAAGAAATTAAAAGACTGGGTGTAGCGGTGAAATGATGGCTGTGTAGAGCTGGAATGGGAACAGGGAGGTGGCTGGATGGGTGAGGACAGTGACTAATGAAGGTTGAGGCCAGGAGGGTTACAGCAACGTAGGATGTATTGTAAGGAAAGTTACCACCTGCACAATTCAGAAAAGGTAGCTGGTGTTGGTGGGAAGGATCCATATGGCACAGGCTGTGAAGCAGTCATTGAGATGAGGGGTATCATATTTGACACCGTGTTCAGCAACAGGGTGGTTCACTTGTTTTTTGGCCAGTTTGTCGGTGGCCGCTCATGTGGACAGACAGCTTGTTGGTTGTCATGCCTACATAGAATGCAGCCCAGTGGTTGCAGCTAAGCTTGTAAATCACATGACTGGTTTCACAGGTAGCCCTGCCTTTGATGGGATAGGTGATGTTAGTGACCGGTCTGGAGTAGGTGGTGGTAGGAGGATGTATAGGACAGGTCTTGCATCTAGGTCTATTACAGGGCCATGAGCCATGAGGTAAGGGATTTGGAGCAGGGGTTGTGTAAGGATGGACGAGTATATTATGTAGCTTTGGTGGACAGTGGAATGCCACAGTAGGAGGGGTGGGGAGGATAGTGGGTATGACTTTTCTCGGTTCAGGGCATGATGGTCATTGAACACACTGCCAAACATGATACCCCTCATCTCAATGACTGCTTCACAGCCTGTGCCACATGGATCCTTCCCACCAACACCAGCTTTTCTGAGTTGCCCAGGTGGGAAATTTCCCTGCAGTACATCCTACGTTCCTGTAACCCTCCTGGCCTCAATCTTTGTTAGTCACTGTCCTCACCCATCCAACTCCCTCCCTGTTCCCATTCCAGCACTACACAGCCGTCATTAAACCACCACACCCAGTCTTTTAATTTCTTTTTGTTTTTATACCTCTCCTTTCCACTACTTATCCCCTCCACCTTCTGCACCTTCTCTCCTGCTCTCCGTCTTAACTGCAACACTTCACTGTCCACCACTCCCACCATATTATTCCTCCTCCTCCCTGCCCCAGCCTCATCCTTACCCCCACCCAGACGCCACTCCCATCGTGCACTGGTGCTGCTGCTCGCAGTATAGTTTCAGCTCTCTGAGACTGCAGACGTGTGTGCAAGTTGCGTTTGTGTGAGTGTGTATGCGCGTGTGTGTATGTGTGTCTACTGCTCACAAAGGCTTAATGGCTGAAAGCTATGAGCGTGTGGATCTTTTTATTGTGCCTATCGCAACTCACCATCTCTGCTATATGGTGAGTAGCAACTTTACTTCTCTTCTAATGCTACATTCCATCCTGGATTCTCCATTGTTTGATCTATGTTGATCTCTATACAGTTGTAACTAACCCTGGCTGGCTGTGGAGTTAGAATTATCATTAAAAAGTTTCTTGTTTAAACTCATGACTTTTCCTGAAATATAGTGTCTGGAATGCCAACATTCTATCCTTTTTTGGTTGTCCAGTTATACTCTACATTGTTGTTTGTCATCATTTTGAACTAAAAGTCTTCAATTTCTTTCAATCTGATGCCATTGATGTTCCAACACCTAATTCAGCAGTAATGTTTCTCAGTATGTATCCTTTTCCTGACCTATGCAGTGCCTCTAACTTTTTTCTCCGTGGACAATACAACCATCTGCTCTTTGATGTCATTCTTATCACTATCATAGTCAATTTTTGTCACTACAACTTCTGGAGTATCAAATACTGCCCAGTTACTGTATTAAATATTAATAATAACAATAATCATTCATTGAGATGAACTGGAGATATACATTCATGGGAGCCAGATAAACATGGTATGACTGTATTTGTCACTTGTGAATCTCAGTCTATATGAAGCCCATAAGAATTACACAGCATGGAACTTTCTAGTTTAAAACTGTTGTGTACTAACTGCCCTAAAAAAATATTGTTGTTGTTCACTAGAGGAACCTACATGATTTTTTTCTGCTAAAAAGCACACAGTTCTTATCCTTGAAGGGAATGATTTATTACATCATCACAATGCCTATTTAACAACTTATTTATATAAATACTTTAAGAGTAAAGGGGACCACTAACCAAAAAGCAGAAACATTGAGTTCTCACCAGGCATACACAAAGAAGATAGAAAATTATAACTACTTATTCATTGTTACTAAGTCTTGCGCCACTGCAAAATTCTTCTTTAACTTTTAAAGACAAAAATCATGAACACTGTGGAGTCTTCTCCTTTTAAGTGTTTGTGTGGACAACTGTTGCTTTTTAAGCCGCATGCATAAGCACAGAAAACTTACATTTAATATGTCCCAGTTTGTGGTGTGTTGCTTATGAAAATGTACCAGGCTCATGTTCATATTTGATTCTTTATTTTTTCCATAACAAAAAGCTTTACTGTCCTGCCTTGCTCAAATGGCTCTACTTCCTTCCATGTGCACATTCTGCACATGTTAAACATGTTATCAAAAACCAGAATACAATTATAACTAAACAATGGATAGGATATTGAAATCATCCTTTGTGATGGAAGGTGGGAACACAATCATGTGACAAATTGAAACTAAACATACACTGGCCCCTGGTCACATGCAGCCATGTTTAAGTAGGTCTCTAAATATGTTCCACTTCATTCAAGTTTTTAGATATATGTTGTTTGAGACAAGCAGTTAGCCAGTCAACTGTATGAAGCAATTCAACAAACCAGCATTATTAAAGTCACCTATGATAGTTTCAGCTTTATCTTCTTAGTCTCTCTTTGAAAAGTAATTACCTTGCAGACTGTATTCGTAGAATGGCTGCTAGATTGTTTCTGTTTACCATTACACTCAGTGCAGAATGTGGTCTAGGTTTCTCCTTTTCAGTTGAGAGTCGAATGCCATATGGTGATACACTGCTGTTATCTGATGGGGGTGAATGTAGTTTTGACTGAAATGCAAGAATATTTCATCATAAGCGAACAAAACATTTAATTATTTATTTACAATATAATTACATTCATGGTGAACATTAAATTTCACAATTAAACTTTGCCCTTAAGAAAGAGATGAGAGCATTTCATCCTGCATTCCTGACATAATTAGACACTTTACCCGCTTCCCTTGGATGTTTGCAGTCTGCAGACGAAATTCATGAGGGCTTGTGGTAATATTCTCATCAAATCGGTGTTCTAATTCTCTCCTCATTTTATCATGCAGTTTTTTGTAATTTGGAATCTTTTGTTTATTTTTTATTCTTCTGTCAATATCCAAACTGTCTGAATAATCTTCCCTCTGAGCTCTAATATGCTTCAACTCTTTTTCTAACTGTTCTCTAGCAGCCATGGACGGAGGTAATGACGCAGACTGTAAGAGTTCCTCTGCTCGTATTTTTCTCTTCAGTGATCTGAAATAAAAATTATCGTATCACATGAAGACATCCTCTGGAGATTTTTCATAAAAAAGTATCACCAAAATAATTTTATTAAATAAACATAGATTCAGGGACAATAATTGCAATTCAGCCAAGTCATAAAACAAACATATTTTTCTACATAAATGGCACTCTGAGAGGCATGATTAAAAATGTTTGACAATCATCAATGATACTACTATCTTGTTATCTCCTGAGATAAATTAGTGGCTCAGTTTTGCAGCCTCACTCAATAATGCCATACTTTTTAGGAATAACTGGGTTACATACTGTTCATTCAGTTTGATGTTAGTGCCGTAACACTGGAAAGTTGACAGTCTGTGTAAAGAGTAAGTAAGGTGTGTAATAGTGTCAACCTTGTTGAGCAGATTTAGTTGCTATATGAAAGTATACAGAATAGATGGTTACAAATGGAAATAATTTTTGCCATTATCAGCTCCATCATCACGTAGAATATGTACATTTGTAGGGAACATATCACAATATTAACACAACTTCCACAGATACTTAGCGAGTATCTGTATATCCAAAGGAGATACTCAACATGCTAAGTGCCAGAAGTACAACGTAGAATTATATGCACTTCATAGTTACTAATGTTTTAATGTCTTTAAACATGCGATGGGAGATGTTAAGGTATCAAAATAATGGTCTACAACTAATGCATTATTGATTTCCTTGATGTAATACACTGTACTGTGATATATTTTCTATTCTGTACTCTGTTCTATATACACTAAACTGTAGAATATGCTATGTAAATATGTAATCAGAATATCGAGGCCCATATGTATTAACTGAAGCACATCAAATGGATGAATAAATAAATAAAAATAAACAAATAAATCATTCTAGAAGTGTCATCAGTTGCAAGGCGCATTAATTTTTTTAACTGTCAACTTGCCTCATAATGAGGAGAGTTGAAGGAACTTCATTACACGATAAAGACACCAACCACTTTCTCGAACGCCTGGAATCCGTACCCAGTCTGTTACCCCCAGAAACCATCCTGGTAACCATTGATGCCACTTCCCTATACACAAATATCCCGCACGTCCAGGGCCTCGCTGCAATGGAGCACTTCCTTTCACGCCGATCACCTGCCACCCTACCTAAAACCTCTTTCCTCGTCACCTTAGCCAGCTTCATCCTGACCCACAACTTCTTCACTTTTGAAGGCCAGACATACCAACAATTAAAGGGAACAGCCATGGGTACCAGGATGGCCCCCTCGTATGCCAACCTATTTATGGGTCGCCTAGAGGAAGCCTTCTTGGTTACCCAAGCCTGCCAACCCAAAGTTTGGTACAGATTTATTGATGACATCTTCATGATCTGGACTCACAGTGAAGAACAACTCCAGAATTTCCTCTCCAACCTCAACTCCTTTGGTTCCATCAGATTCACCTGGTCCTACTCCAAATCCCATGCCACTTTCCTAGATGTTGACCTCCATCTGTCCAATGGCCAGCTGCACACATCCGTCCACATCAAACCCACCAACAAGCAACAGTACCTCCATTATGACAGCTGCCACCCATTCCATATCAAACGGTCCCTTCCCTACAGCCTAGGCCTTCGTGGCAAACGAATCTGCTCCAGTCCTGAATCCCTCGACCATTACACCAACAACCTGAAAACAGCTTTCGCATCCCGCAACTACCCTCCCAACCTGGTACAGAAGCAGATAACCAGAGCCACTTCCTCATCCCCTCAAACCCAGAACCTCTCACAGAAGAACCCCAAAAGTGCCCCACTTGTAACAGAATACTTCCCAGGACTGGATCAGACCTTGAATGTGGCTCTCCAGCAGGGATACGACTTCCTAAAATCCTGCCCCGAAATGAGATCCATCCTTCATGAAATCCTCCCCACTCCACCAAGAGTGTCTTTCCGCCGTCCACCTAACCTTCGTAACCTCTTGGTTCATCCCTATGAAATCCCCAAACCACCTCCCCTACCCTCTGGCTCCTACCCTTGCAACCGCCCCCGGTGTAAAACCTGTCCTATGCACCCTCCCACCACCACCTACTCCAGTCCTGTAACCCGGAAGGTGTACACAATCAAAGGGAGAGCCACATGTGAAAGCACCCACGTGATTTACCAACTGACCTGCCTGCACTGTGATGCTTTCTATGTGGGAATGACCAGCAACAAACTGTCCATTCGCATGAATGGACACAGGCAGACAGTGTTTGTTGGTAATGAGGATCACCCTGTGGCTAAACATGCCTTGATGCACGGCCAGCACATCTTGGCACAGTGTTACACCGTCCGAGTTATCTGGATACTTCCCACCAACACCAACCTATCCGAACTCCGGAGATGGGAACTCGCCCTTCAGTATATCCTCTCTTCTCGATATCCGCCAGGCCTCAACCTCCGCTAATTTCAAGTTGCCGCCGCTCATACCTCACCTGTCTTTCAACAACTTCTTTGCCTCTGTACTTCCGCCTCGACTGACATCTCTGCCCTTAACTCTTTGCCTTTAAATATGTCTGCTTGTGTCTGTGTATGTGCGGATGGATATGTGTGTGTGTGTGTGCGAGTGTACACCTGTCCTTTTTTTCCCCTAAGGGAAGTCTTTCCGCTCCCGGGATTGGAATGACTCCTTACCCTCTCCCTTAAAACCCACACCCTTTCATTTTTCCCTCTCCTTCCTTCCTTCCTGACGAAGCAACTGCCAGTTGCGAAAGCTTGTAATTCTGTGTGTGTGTTTGTGTGTTTTGTTCATGTGCCTGTCTGCCGGCGCTTTCCCGCTTGGTAAGTCTTGGAATCTTTATTTTTAATATATTTTTCCCATGTGGAAGTTTCTTTCTGTTTTATTTAAATATATATATATATATATATTGTATACTTCTTTAAAGGCTGATCCTCACCAGGAAAATAAAGACCACTACCATGAATGGTAAAGCAGTGATTTGGCTTGAGCCATACCTATATGAGAGAAAGCAAAATGTAGTATTGAATAATTCTGCAATGGCACCTTCCTACTCTGACTGGGCCATGGAGGAATGTCGAGTACCACAGTGCTTGGTCCCTTACCATACTTAATCTTTATCAATGACCTCCTAAGGTTTATGAGCCAAAAGGACACTTCAAGCATTTGCAGACAATATAATCATTATGATTGACAGAGTATTCAACTGCAGACTAGAAAACACTACTACCACTGTATTTCAAGGAAGTTCCAGATTATTTCACCACAAATGTTAACAAGATTAATTCATTGTTTCACATACGACACAAAAAAGAAAGAAAAGCAGAAAAGGAAGATGCTGAAATAAAAAGTGGTGGGAAAGAAATATTAAGAGTTGAGTCTTACAGATACCTGGGATTGCATATTACTACCAACTTAAACTGGACAGTTCACATCCTCAACCTATGTAAAAGACTGAATTTGCAGCATTTTGTCATACATTCTGCTGCATCTGTTTGGGATTTGGAAACAATCAAAGCTGCTTACTTTGGATATTTACAGTCAGTTATGACATATGGAATTGTATTCTGAGAAAACCAGTCACATGCAAATAAATTCTTTATGACAGAGAAGAGGTCATCAGAATTATGAGTAGAGTCTAACCCTAGATGCTCTTGCGCAAATTTATCCTCATCACATCATGCCAGCATATTTTTTCAATTATATACTATGTCAACAAGTCATGCACTTTTCATAATAAACAGTACATATCATTATCACGACATAAGAAATAAATGTGATCTTCATCACAATATAAAAAAATCTCACATGGTGGAAGAAGGAAATTATTCAAACATAAAAGCTTATAATGAACGTCCAGTGACATGTAGGTAGTTCAGACATAAATATCTCCCAAAAGATAAAACATCAATAAGTTTATTTACAACATGTACACATGATAATCAACATATAAACTGATCAGTCAGAACAGTATGATCACTGACCTACTGTCAATATAAACTGTGCAGGCAATAGCAGTGTACCTGGCGAGAAATGACTGCTAGTCAAGACATACGCATGGTGTATGTAGTATCAGTAAGCATGCTGTCCATAAGTGGAATGAGGAAGGCTTGTGATCTATCTGAGTTTGACTGAGGGCAGAGAGTGTTGGCTCAGAGGCTTGACACAGTATTTTGGAAACAGCTTGATTTATCTGATGTTTCTAGGAGTGCTGTGGTGAGTGTCTTCAAGGCACAGCAAAATCAAGCTGAAACCACATCCAGACATTGTGGGATTGGGCAACCACCTCCATTACAGATGTCGGATATCAGAAGCTGGGCAGACTTGTAAAACAGGAAAGGCAGTGAACTGTAGTGGAACTAATATCACACTTTAATGCTCAGCAGAGTAAAAGCGGGACTGAATGCACAGTGCACCATACACTGCTAATGATGGGTCCCCGCAGCCAGTGACCCATACATGTGCCAATGTTAGTATCATGACATCGGCAATTACAAGTGGAATGGGCACATGGCCATTGGCACTGGATGTTGCCACACTGTCAGAGCACTGCATGGTCTTATAATCCTGATAACCTTCTTCATCATGCTGATGGCAGAGTGGGACTCTGTCATCTTCTAGAGTAACAGCCCCTTGACACCTGTACTGTGGGAGAGAGACAAGCTGGCGGCAGCTCCATTATGCTCTGGGGGCATTCATGGATCCAGTGAAGCTTGTGCAAGGCACTATGAAGGCCTAGGAGTATCGTACATTGGTTTAAGACCAGATACACCCATTCATGACTATCATGTTTCCTGATGGCAGTGGTATTTTTCAGCACTATAACACACCATTCCACAAGGCCAGGAGTGTGATGAAGTGGTTGAAGGAGCATAGTGACAAGTTCCAATCGATGTGTTGGCCCACAACTCACCAGATCTGAAGCCAATCAATACATCTGGGATGTGACTGAAGGTGGCGTCAGAGCTCATTGTCCCTCTCCCCACAATTTACAGGTATTAGGTGACTTGTATGTGCAGATGTGATTCTAGCTCCCTCCAGTGACCTACCAAGGCCTTATTGTTTCCATGCCATGGCACATCACTACTGTTATCCATGCCACAGATGGACTTACCAGCGCATGTGGTCATAATGTTCTGGCTGATCAGTGTACGTAACTGTGAAATGCTGAAGGTCCTTCTGAGATGCTGAGTTTTATACAATAAAAGTGGTGTTCTTGATAGAAACAATTAGTCTTGAATGCTGATACAATCTAATAAGACAGTGACACACAGTAATATTTAGTAGCATTCTGCTGCGTCAATATATTTCCTCATTGGCATCTTCCACACTAAGATTGATAAGTCTGTAGATTCATTCAGGCTGGCAATAGAGCTCTAAGTTAGAAACATATGTCAGTCAATCAGAGTCACAGGTAGTGAGATCATGTGAACTTAGCATCCTCTGGTGGAATGTATGCATGGCGTCCCCCATCTAAGGCAGCAAGAGATGGAAGAGCAAGTTCCCATGGTGGTGCACTGGCAGGGGATTTAAATATGTCATGTCCTGTGTAGCTGTGAGCAGCATGTATGGTGTGGTAGAAGAAGATTCTTTCAATACCATATTCCCCCTCCCACATAAAGTGCATTGTCATCATGTGGCGTGGGTGCAAGCGACTAAGAAAATGGGAGTTTTGTCCCATTGTGCTCCTGGTGAGATTGGTTGTGGTGCAATGGTAGATGGTGCCAACCAATCCACTTCCTGACATTCATCTTGCACAACCCCAGGAACATCTATCTAGAAACTGGAAGTAGGATGTCCACCCAAAAGTACAGATGCGTATAGAATTGGCACTGCTGAGGATGCAGATGGCTCTATGGGTGATGCACAATTGCTATCATAGTGACTGACGGAGGATCATCAGGGACAGCAGACTAGTTTGCAGGAAGAAAGTCTGGAAAAAAAATATAAGGCAGGATCACTATTATTACAGAAACAAAATTGGTTGTGGTGCCATTGATGGGTGCCCAGTGCACCCCAAGTGATATAATGAGCAGAGCTAAACATCTGAGTGAAGCTGCCAGAACACAGTTGTGAGGTTTGTGCTATACACAGTATAAAACTGTGTCCTTCATGCAGAACTTTGTTTTGAAGTTAGCATTGGAAACAGAGTAGTGAGGGTGAAATGATGCAGCAGATTGTGGTGACAATGACTGTTAAGAGTTTTGTTGATGAAGCATCATGACAAGCATAGCTCAACGGGTGCTCAGAAACGACAAGGCTTTTTCCTTTGAGTGCAAATAATTGCATTTGAACATCTGAGTCATGAAAATACAAATGAAATATTTGGCTTAATTGTTCGACTGGGGAGAGAATGGTGCCATTTCTATACGCTGAATTCTATTTTGTTGGCAAAATTGTTGAAATTTCAACAAAGAAAATTGTGAACCATTGTCTGAAATAATTGTTTGTCATAAATCTTCTAAGCAAAAGACAGAAATGAGTTCCTTGATAGCGCTAGCACTAGTAGTCAAATGCACTGGAATGACAAAAGGATATTTGCCATATGCATCAACAACAACAAGCCATCTTGTGTTTCAGAAAGGACCAGCAAAATCAATATGAATAAGTTTCCAAGGACTGTCAGGTTACGGGAAATTGAAAATTACTTGGTGCAGCACTGCCTACTTATTTGCACATGCGTGGCAGCAGGTGGTAATATCTTCTATCCATTTATCAATTAAGCCACAAACAATGCCAGTGCATTAGTTGCTAGTTCTAATGATTTCCCAATATCCTCCACATAATAGTTTCAACACGTGTTGTTGCAAAGATGTGAGAATCAGTAGTCACGTTTGTTCATTAGGAGAATGCAATAATGTTATACAATTCTGAAGAGAAATGTTGTAGTGTTGTGCATGGTATTTGCAAAACTGATTTTGGATTATGAGGTCAACCCATCTGATTGCAGTACCTGAGCAAACACATTAGTAACTAATCATTTTCAGTTGACTGTGTAATGGGAATCACAGGGAAAAGCTTGCAATGCTTCTGAATCAGAATGATAAGTTTGATAAAAAGAAACTTCTGATGTGTAAAAATACAGATTTTTTCCCATATGCAAGTGAGACAGAGTGTCTGCATTTGCATGCTAAGCCACAGGGTGATAAATAATTTCATATTGATGATTGAAAAGAAATAATGATCAATATTGCAGCTTCTGTGCTGTACAGTCAGGTACCGTTTTATATCAGATAAAAAGACCAGTCACTGGCTTATGATCAGTCTGAAGAAAAAGATTTGCTACTTTGCAGATATTGATGAAATTTTGTGACTCCATAAAATATGGCTACAGCTTCATTTTCCAGCTGACTTGGAATTTCTTCAATGTCTTAGACATTAATTATACATGGTAATTTGTGTTGGCAACCTTTGAGATAAAACTGCCCCTATTCCACATGATGATGCATCAACTGCAAGCATTACAGGAGTTTGTGGATTGGAAAGCATAAGAGATGGGTGACTAACCAATGCATGTTGCAATTTCTAAAAAGACTGTTTGCATTCTCCAGTCCATTTAAAAGCGACATTATAATGCTGGTTATGTGATGCACAGGAGTGACTTTTTGCACAGCATTTGGAATGGATTTGATGTAGTGTGACAGTTTCCTAAGATCAGCTTGTAGTTCTTGTACATTTGTAGGAGAAGGTAATCTGTGTATGGCCTCTAAATGCTTAGTCAAGGCACGAGTGTCATGGGCATGAATGAAATGTCCCATATATTCTATTTCAACATTGAAAAATGGATATTTCTGTAAATTATGCTTGAATCCTGCATCAGTCAAAACTTGAAAAAGACTCCAAATTTTTGAAATGCTGTTATGGTCTGGGTGCAATAACATCATCTACATAATTTGAGCAGGATGGAACTTTCAGAATTGTTTGTTCCAGAAACCACTGAAATAACGCAGAATCAGAATGCTTTCCAAATGGAAGCTACTTGTATTGATACAAGCCAATGTGCCTATTAACCAACATAATTCTGCTGAAGATATGCATCAGCTAAATAAATTTTTGAAAACAATCGCACATCCAATAAATGATCCACAAGCCCATCAATAGATGGAAGTAGGAAGGAATCAGTCACTCTCTAGGTATTAAATGTAGTTTTAAAGTCGGTACAAAGTCTGATATTTGCATTCATTTTTCTCATGATCACAAGGGGAGGTGCCCTTTGACTCACAGAAATGGCTTACAAAACTCCAATTTCTTCTAAACTTTTGAGATCATAAGCAACTTGATCACGAATTGCATGGGGTACTGGATGAACATGGTAAAACTTAGGTTTTGCATTCTCTGTGAGTGCAATGTGCACATGAAAATTCTTCACATGTCCCAGTGTGCGTCGACAAATGTCCCTATTTTTAACACAAACTCATGAATACTGACATGGAAACATTGTGCATGAATAGCAGGCACATTCTCCTGAATATCTAAACCAAATAAATCGAAAGCATCCATAAAAAAAAAAAAAAGCTGGGGCTAGAACTTGACTGAAATACTGTGAAAGACACTGATGTAGCCATGTCTCTATATTTTGCTTGTAAAATGCATGTTCCAAGAACAGAGTTATTTTTGCCATAGTGAGCCATGAGATGCAGGTGTCATTTCTGTAGTTAAGGGTGTCCCAGTTGTCGATACATATTTTGATTAATCAGTGTGACTGAAGCACCAGTATGTAATTGAAATGGTGTGGATCGATTGCAAAGTTTCAGAGATGAACAGTATGCAGTTTGTCCTCTGAAAGTTACTATCTATTCTGATTTGTTTAAACTTTCTTTGTTGGATTATTGATTGGCAAGGCATTTATCTTTACATCTACTTCAGGAGAGCTGACTTAATGTGGCAAGTTTTCCATTCTGCATTGTGCAAATGTGATTTCTTCCCTTTTTGTCCATGGTTCCTGTGTTGCTTGCCAGGAGTAATGGGTGCAGCCTCAGAATGAGAGATGATATTTATTTCCATTTTCTCAGGTCACGACTTGGGTGGAACCGAATTTACTCTGCATCTATTTTGCATCCACTCTTGCTGTGTATCTCCTGATTTATGACAGTGTTGCCATTCTGCATGGTGGAAAAAGCAGTTTTTGTAGTAATGTGTTACATGATATTTCACACAGGATTTCAAAAGGTTTGAACCAGCAGACGAAGTAGCTCGGTGCCTCAAGCCATGTTTATGGTGTTGCTTGTAGCAGTTGTTGTCATGTGCTATGAGAAATGGGCTACTGTGACCTATCTGTGGTAATTATTGAAACAACAGGCACATAAAAGCTAAGTTCCATGAAAGCTTACACTTCCTGGACTTCAGTTACTTCAAGAACATCATTGAGACTAGGGGCAATGCTTTAGAATCTCAGTCCATATTATGTTATCACCAAGGTTTTGAATATTGCCATCACAAAGCATTTCATCTTGAAATGATGCTCCACAAGAGCAGTTAAATTTCCATTTCCTAGTCTTCCATTGATTTCAGAGATTCATTCCTTGTAAGACTGATTATTATGATGACATGTATGAAAACAATTTGAAATGAGTAGCAATAGATGAATCTGAGTTATGTATAAGTCATCTAGTGTGTTAAAAATGTCTTCATATGGCAGAATTTTGGTCTCTAACTGAGGTCAACAGCTTACTACACAGCCTATATATATACACTCCCACCCATGAAAAAAAAAAAGGAGTGCCATGATTCATTTGATAGTTTGTATACTGTGAAATTCCACTCTGGCTACAGGTAGTACCCTGTCCACTACTCTCATTTTTCATTAAAATAGCAGAAGGGAGGAGGCAGCACCTGGCCCATAGCATTCTGTGCGTCTGTCATTGATGTTTGCTGGCTCTGAAACTGAATAAGTGCAATGAGTGATCGCTCAGCACGAGTTGCTATTTCCTACACAAATTAAAGACACTGTAAAATATATTCTACACAAAAGTGACCAAAAGTTTTATGAATTTCTGATAACTGCCACACTTAAGCACCAGACTCGTCGCCAGTGAATGTCTGATGTGTCAGTAGTTGAGATGGCCAATAAAGTCTATCAGACATCTACAAAATTAGTAAGTTTATTTACAACATGTACACTTAATAACTGAGATATACATAACACTGAAATGGTATATGGTCCTTCTATGGTGTTGAGTTATATACAGGGTGAACATTAACAAAACTGACAAACTGCAGGGATTGATTCCAGACTGTAAATTGAGGAAGAAAGGTCCTATGAACATGTGTCCAGAATGTGTCATTGCCACGGTAGACAGTGCTGATGAATTATACTTCCTCTGACCATGTGCCTATGTTCCTCGTGTGTTGCAGGCTGTGTCATTGATGGAGCATACTGTAAGCAGCAGAATGATACAGTATTCCAGTCAGGAACAAACCAAGATAGTGTTTGTGCATGGCCACGCAGGTGGAAATGGTCAAGAGGCAGCATGTCTATATATTGAAACAAGTACCCTCACAGACACTGACCATATCACATTTAAAGCCCTTTTTGGGTATTTGTGTGATCATGGGTACTTCTAGACAGATAAACATGCAAGAAGGTAGCAGAATGTGTGTAAAACAGATTTGGAGGACTGGGTTCTACAGGATGATGAGACAAATCCTCGTACAAGCTCTAGGAAAGTGGCCTACCAACCTGATGTAATCCAAAGTATGATTTTGTGTATTTTGCATGACAACTGCTACTATTCCTGTCACTTGCAATTCCATGCTGGCCACTTTGAACATCTGTTGCAACATAGATGCAGTGCAGGTCTGTACGATATTCTGCGAAAATTTGTCATTGCACGCATACCACCCATTTCCATACACATGTTTATAAGACCATTTTTCCTTGATTTTCAGTCAGGGATCCATACCTGCAGTTTGTCAGTTTTATTATTCTTCACCCTGTATAAAGAAAGTAATGTTCCTGATAGAAACAATCGATATCAGGCAATGGAAACCTCGTAACTCCATCTGTCTGTGAAAACCTTATACTTTCAACAACCAGTAACTCCATTATCAAAGAGAAATTTCTCTGATCTGTCAATAACTATGATTCTACTATACAGTTACACATGTAGCAACTTCATCTGTATTTCTTATATTATTTTTAAGAAACTGTTTTAAAATTTAACAAAATGGAGTTACGAGATTTTCATTATTTATGATCGCAACTAGTGTTACATGCTGATACACATTAATAAGTCAGTGACACACAGTCAAGTTTAGTAGCATTGTGATATGTTGATATATTTCCTCACTGCAGTCTTCTGTATTAAGGTTGATAAATCTGTAAATTCATAGAGTCTGATGACACAACTCTGAGTGCAGCTACTTAAAAAGACATGGCAGCTACCCAATTGAAGACAGCACTGAAAGAAAGTGAGCCCACACAGTGCAGAGCTGGCAGGAGTTTTAAATACCTGCCACTCCCACATAGCTACAAAGGTGCACACTATGTCAGGTGTGGTTGACATAAATACTGTCAATATTGCACCTAGTTCATGTCAAATTAGTCACTGGGGATCAGACTTTAAAATAAAACAAAAAGAAGAGCTAAAACATTATATTTTGGATAGCTCTTTCCATTATTTACCAGATTTTATTTTCACTCATTAGTACTTTGTGAACTTCATTTAATTTTAAGAGTTATGATATGAACTTACTATACAGCACTGGTGTCTCACTTTTTAACAGAATGCTTTATATTATTCAATTAGAGTGTTGCATATGAGGTGTTATTACTACAGTTATCTGAGTTATTATCTCAGCATTAGGACCTCACTTTTCATGAATCTGTTTACATGTGATTCAGACTGTAAGCCTTATGACCATTTACATCTACATCTACATCTACATGGATACTCTGCAAATCACATTCAAGTACCTGGCAGAGGGTTCATCGAACCACCTTCACAATTCTCTACTATTCCAATCTCGTATAGCGCGTGAAAAGAAAGAACACCTAAATCTTTCTGTACAAGCTCTGATTTCCCTTATTTTATTGTGGTGGTCATTCCTCTCTATGTAGGTCAGTGTCAACAAAATATTTTTGCATTCAGAGGAGAAAGTTGATGATTGGAATTTCCTGAGAAGATTCCATCACAATGAAAAACGCCTTTCTTTTAATGGTTTCCAGCAAAAATCCTGTATTACTTATGTGACACTCTCTCCCACATTTTGCGATAATACAAAACGTGCAGCCCTTCTTTGAATTTTTTTCAATGTACTCCATCAATCCTATCTGGTAAGGATCCCACATCACGCAGCAATATTCTAAAAGAGGACGGACATGCGTAATTTACTCTAATAATCTAACATGTTCTACACCCTATCAGTAAACTCACATCAAGGATCCATGGACAACTCAAGAATAAATCTATACAAATAAAAATATAATGTCCGTTTGTTCAGCATCGTAAATATATAAAAGTTCTTCACCGATTCCTTTGAAATTTTGACACAACATTGCATTCAAATAGTTTGTGTGTGCGTGTGTGTGTGTGTGTGTGTGTGTGTGTGTGTGTGTGTGTGTGTCCGCCCGTCCGTCCATCTTATATGGTGCTCCAACAGGTATATAATAACATGCATATATCTGAATGCAGTGTTCTTTCAAAATTTCAAAAGAATCACTGAATAACTGTCAAAAATTTCAATTAAACCTATATAAATAAAAATGTAAATGGTTTGTTCAGAATCTTAAATCTCTAGAAGTTCTTCACTGATTGCTTTGAAATTTTTGACATAATTTTGCATCTGAATATGCACATTGGTATATACCTACTTATATATATGGTGGTTTGCTATTGATGCTGACAAGTTGCTGGATAAAAATAACCAATGTTTACAGTCAAACAAACTTTATTCACACATTATCACCTGAAAATATATCACAGCATGTGAAAACAACATAAGTCACTGTTGTGGTTGGCAGGAGAGCCCACACCGTATTGCTAAAGGAGGTCGAAATGCACGTGTTTTAGCTCCCACAGGCTGACGTGAGGTCTGGAACATGACAAGGGAATTAGAATTGAGAAAAACGGACGTAGCTGGTGGAATACTTAACTTTAATCCATTAATGGTGAACGTCGCTCTGGTCGGTACATATTTCACAATATCAATGGTAACTGATAATGGCGCCTTGCTAGGCCGTAGCAAATAACGTAGCTGAAGGCTATGCTAACTATCATCTCGGCAAATGTGACGTAGAAGTCAGTGAACCATCGCTAGCAAAGTCGGCTGTACAACTGGGGCGAGCGCTAGGAAGTCTCTGTAGACCTGCCGTGTGGCGGCGCTCGGTCTGCAATCACTGATAGTGGCGACACGTGGGTCCGACATATACTACCGGATCATGGCCGATTTAAAGGCTACCACCTAGCAAGTGTGGTGTCTGGCAGTGACACCACAGTCACAATGTTTCCCCAAAGCTCACTCCGTCCAAAATTAGAGGACTTCTTGTTCCAGTCATTGGCAATTGATGATTGCCACAGAGTGCCCCAATGGCTCCACCCCAGGAGTGTGAAGCAATGAGGAGAGGAAAAGTGCCAATGGGCATTGTTGAATACAGGGGTTTCATAGGCTGCTCAGCAGTTGTTGTTGATAGTGCAAGGTTGCATGATAACCCATGCTGTCACTGGTCCAAAGGGAAGGCATGGGTAGACTGTTTCTTGCAGAGTAGTGGAGGTCCATGCAGGGTGGACTAGAGAAGGTATAGTCCATCATTCAGTAAGGAAGACAGATCAGTCAACCTGCACGTGTGAACTGGACTGCCACAGAAGGTGGCAGTGTTGGAGGATTGGCAAGGAGAGGAGCGCATATTGAGCATCCCCTTGGTGCTAAGTGTCACTGTCATTCCAGCCACATCCACCTCATCTGGAACAGGAACTGTGCACAGGATAGTTACATGTGCAGTGGGTGTGGCCATGGGTGAAGTGGCCCTCATGTGGAAGACAAAGAGTGATCTATCTTGGAGCTCTAAGGAAAGCTCATCACACAGGCACCAAAAGTGTTTATAGAAAAGCATGTCTCATCGTCGGTAGTTTTAAGAGGACACTGTAGAAGAAGGGATTTGGGGGGGGGGGGGGGGATATTGTAACTCATGAGAAACACTAACACAGTTTCATTCCATAACATAATAAACTCACATCAATTCAGGGCCAAATTCAAGAAAACTGGGACGACAGTTATGCTATCATGGAGGATGCATACAGATAGCAGCGACGTGCAACTGGACATGCTTGACAAGAGTCGGGAGGGCAGGTAGGTTGACTGCTGCAGCACTGTCAATGAACTCAGCAGGGAGGATTAATGTCTCACCATACAGGACCTTGGAAGTGACACCAGAGGGGGGGGGTGTCAGCTTTATAATCCGTGTGGATTCCTAACATGACCCATAGAAGGGTGTTGAACCACTCACCACTGTGGCACATGACAGCCACATTCAGAGTTCTGAGCCAATGCTTGACAAGTCTGTTGCTCTGAGGGTGGTACACTGTAGAGCAAAATTTATCCACACCACAGAGCATGCGGAGTTTGTTAAACAACAGTGATCCAAACTCCCTACCTTCATTAGTTGTCATGAATGTAGGGCACTTGAATCTAACAATCTAGAAAGATAAATGCTCATACTACAGAATTCGCCAGATGTCTTCAAGAGGGATTACCTCCACCCATAGTGGAACACGATTGATGATGGGCAAGATATATCTGAAACCATCAGACACTGGTAACAGCCCAACAAGGTCTACATGCACATGTCAGAAACAGCTCCTTGGGACTCAAATTTGCCCAGAGGGCACTGCATATGTCTGCCTACTTTGCTGTACATACGGCACTCAGGTGCGAGCCACACATGGCAGTGCTACTTTGTTCCTGACAATACAAAGTGTTCCATGACAAGCCACAGAGTAGCCTTAGCGCAAGAGTGTGAAAGATTATGCAAAGCACCAAAAATTTGGCAATGTAAAGCAGCCAGGACAATAGGCTGTGCGACACCCGTAGATGCATCACCCCACAACAGCCTGACCAAGTCCAGTAGTTTGCAAGAAACTACCTGTAGGGGAGTGGAAGAAAGCTGGTATAGGTTCTGAAGTTTGATATCATTGTCCTGTACACAGGCCAATTTGTCAAAATTAATAGGAGACGAAATATCACTGGCATGTGACAGACAATCAGCCATGGGTATATCAGATGTCTGTCACATACTGACTGGTGATATCCATCTGCCGAAACCTGCATGTTGGAAGGTCAGTGGCAGGATAGTGAATAGAGTCCATGAGGGGAAGATGATCCATGGAAATTGTTATGTTCCTTCCTTCTATGTCTGCAAGGAAAATTTGATGGCCTCATACACCACAAGAAGTCCCCTGTCAAAAGCCGACCACTTACATTGAGGCATACATAGTTTTTTTGGAAAAAATGGGGTGGCTGGGTTGTGCTGTTAAAGAACTGCACCTATTGCAAAATCACTTGCATCCACTGTAATAAAGATGTGAGCATATGGCAAGGAGTGGGCGAGAGTGACAGCAAATTCCAAATCTGTTTTGAGATCCTCGAAAGCATTCATCATATTGTCAAGCCACTGTACCTGGCGATTACTAAAAGTTTGTTTGCCAGCTAAGGGGGGCTCGATTAGCTGTTGCCATCTATAAAAATTGATGGTCCCCAAACACTGGTGCGATTTTCAAAAGGTCACTGGTAGTGGTAGGTTACGAATGCAATTGACCCAATCTTGCAAAGGGCGTATACGCTCACAGGAGACAGTGTTCCCAAGCAAGGAAACAGAGGTGCACCAAAGTTGTGAATTATCATGATTAAACTTGACTTTGTTACATGCCAGCAAGTCCTGTACCATGGTCAGGTGCAGATCTTGTTCTTTGTCAGAGGAGGAGAAAATGAGAATGTCATCTAGGTATGCATAGCAGTAAGAGGAGTTAAAGAGAAGTGAATCTATGAAACATTGCCAAGTTTGAGCTGCATTTTTGAGGCGGTAAGGCATGTAACAATTTTTTTTTTTTAAGACCAAAGGGGGTGACCAAGGTTGTTTTTTGTATGTTACTCTATTCCATAGGTGTTTGTAAATATGACATGTGGCAGTCAAAAACACTGAAAATGTGTGTTCCACTAAGTAGTTGAGTGAAGTGCTCCATTAAGTAGTTGGTGACATCTTGAATGTGTTGGACAGGATAATTATTTATTGTGGTACGCACATTGAGATGATGATAGCCATCACAAAGGCACACTCTGCCCATTTTGGGGATTCACCATAAGGGGGAAAACCAATTACTGCCCAGCAGGTGAAAAATGTCTGCCCGAAGAAGTTCACCCACTGCACTCTTAGCAAGGTGTAATTTGTGTGGAGGGATATGGTATGCTTTATGATACACTGGGGAGCCATCTGTCATGACAATTTTGTGTGTTATTCCATTCATAAAGTATTAATTTAGACTGACAAACATGACAAAGGGACATCTTGAGCAAGAGTCAATAGCACACAAGAGTCAGCAACCTGAGATGCCGATGATGTGGGTGAGAGAGCGCACACTGGAGTTGTAGGAGGCACGTCATTGGTGTTGAGATACGACAGCCTAGTCTGTTGGCTTATGAGACATGGCGCATCAGTGAGGATCTGCCTAGCCATCGAGATGGAGTGGTTCAGTTCTGCATTGCGAGCATGAAGGTCATTGACAGCAGAGAACTCTGACTGGAGCTGGGCAATGTAGGCGGTGAGGCAGCTCACCAGAGAAGAGCATGCGATGATAGCTGCTTCAATATCATTGGGGAGCTGAGGGTGAGGAGGAGCTGAGGAAGCAATTGAACATGCAATATGTGCACCCAAAGCAAGGTATTGTAAACCAGATGACAGGATATTGGGCAACAGGCTATAGTGAATCAGGAAATCAGTTCCAAGCACTGGATCTTTGACGTCGGCCATGTGAAAGGACCACATGCACAATTTATCAGGGATGAAGTGTTGATTTATTTTCGACTTGATGGAAAAGTTTGGTTGGTATCCCATCCAATACAGTGAATGAGAGTGAGAGAACACTAACATGAGCTCCAGATGTGAGTATAAATGCAAGGCATACAGATGATCTCGTAGAGTAGAAATTCAAAAGAATGGAACGTCTGTACGTGCCCTTTGTCATCCTCATGAGCTGTGGTTCCTCATGCAGCCTGCACAAAACGTTTGGGCAGGGTGGTCGACAGCATCCCTGAAAGTTGTGTGGAACTAGCATAGAGGATATACTGGGTGGGTGGATGTGCATGGGTCGGCTGGAACCGCTATGCCTTAAGTGGCAGCAGGAGAGAGGAGCTGAGGCAGGCTCCATATTAGCTCGGCTATAGTGTGATGTTCAGTGCAGCTGGTGGTTTCCGTTGCTGGCAGCTAGGTGATTGTGGTTCATTGCGTTGCTCAATGAGCTACGCCCAGCCTCTAACAGCTGACAGAGGAAGTATGAGTGCTCATGTACAAACCTCAGTAACAGATGCTGTACTGCATGAAGGAAGCAGGCAACAGTGTCAAATAATGGTGTATGCCTGGTCAGTCAGCCATAATTTATCCTTGTGTGATGAGCTATGAAGAAGTAATTGTAATTGTAGTTGCAGTTCCTGTGGCAGTTGACTAACTACAATAAAGGTCTCACAATAAATGATGCCATGGAATGCATATGATGGTGTATGAGAAAGATGCTTGATGAGGAGTGCACATGCAGAAATGTATTTTTTACACTCAGATGGATTTAGCAACAAGTCATTAATAAGATTAGGGTGGCCATGCAAATGGTTCGCCAAACATACAAAACGAGCACTGTCATCTACAGTACTGTGTATGTCTAATCGTTGTCCACCAAGGTAAACCACATCATAAAGTTGTCCATTTGTATCAGTGACAGATTTGGAAAATGATCTGGAGGCACAGTTTGTGGCAGGATCAGTAGAGCACAGACCGCACGAGGGTTTGGAGAAGTAGCATCCACTGGTGGCAGCTGTGCAGAGTGGTGACAGACACAATGTTCTGATGAAAGTCCAGCAATTATGATGGGAGGATATGATGCCTAGCATTCACAGGTCATGTGGAGAAGGGGCCTGTAAGGCCACATGACAAGAACAGCATGCAGGCATGGAAGAATCGTGAAGCAAGATGGGTGAAATGAAAACAGCGGTACTGAGGTGAGCTGCGGGAGAGCTGTTGTCCATGGTCTGTGTAGGAGGGGACAGCACATGACCAGAGCAAAATCGAATGCAGAAGCATCAATGACTGAAGCAGATGGATTCTGGAAGGAAATCGTGAAATCATGATTGAGTGTCAAGTGGCAGGACGGAATCACAGCTGGTATGTCGCCTGAGGTCTGCACAGCGGTATCTTGATGTGGTTGACTCTAGTGTCTCATTAGCTAGTGTGGAAGTGAGCACATAAACAGCACAGCATGACTGGTGATAATGTCGGCATCAAAGGTGTGCAATGTATGTAAAGATGAACCACACTGGGGAGAGGGAGCTGTGCATGTGGACTCCGAAACTGTACAGCCAAGTGGTCTGTAGTGGTGTAAGGTAGAAAATCCAGAGAGAGGAAACTTCCTCATGAACATAGAATCCAGCAGCAGGCATCAGTGCAGGTGTGTGCAGCACCCATTGCAGCATGAATAAGGAAGTCAGAGTAATCTGCTCCAGCACAATTATCATTGGAGAAACGAGCATTCTTGTTGTATTGGTAGCACCCACAGAAAAATGTTGCACTTCATGCTCGAAAATCACTACTGCAGTAGTGACATCCTGCACTTGTAGGAAAGTTGGAGGTTGAATCATTAAATGACCTGTTGCGAGACCAGTAATGCAGAAACTGAAGCATATTCACGCAGATAGGTTTCACAAGTGTGGGATTTCTAGCAAGGCTGATGAGTAACTAGATAGAAATAACCAACATTTACAGTCAAACACACTTTATTCATGCACAATCACATTAAATATATCACAGCATCCGAAAATGACATAAGTCACAATGTTTTCCAAAATATCACTGCATCTGAAGAAAGAGCATTCCTCATTCCAGAGACACTGGCAATCGATGATCACCGCATATATAATATATACACACATCAAAAAAAGTTTTACATCACCCTGGTTCACAGAACTTCTGAAGACAGACATTGACTGTGGATGCCGTATCACAAACACAGTCCCTTTGACTGTTCAGTGATGTCACTAAACCCACCCAAAGCTGTAAAAACCAATGCATGAGCAGCATCTATTAGATGGAGGGGTCCGGCAGCTGATCAATTCCAGTTATTCTACCAGGAAGGAGGTACACAGCTCGTGTTGTCTGTAGTTCAACCATACCTAGACGGTCAAGACTGTGATTCCATCACGTCCGCGTTGGTACTTTGTGCCAGGAAGGGTTCTCAACAAGGGAAGTGTCCAGGCATCTTGGAGTAAACCAAAGCGATGTTGTTCAGACATGGAGGAGATACAGAGAAACAGGAACTGTCAATGACATGCCTCGCTCAGGCCACCCAAGCACTACTACTGCAGTGGATGACCGCTACCTATGGTTTATGGCTTAGAGGAATCCTGACAGCAATGGCACCATGTTGAATAATGCTTGCCACAGGATGTCACATTACAACTCAAACTGAGCAAAATAGGATGCATGATGCACAACTTCACTTACGACGTCCATGGCGAAGTCCATTTTTGAAACTATGACACCATGAAGTGCAGTACATACAGGCCCAACAGCATGCCAAATGGATCGCTCAGGATTGGCATCACATTCTTTTCACCAATGAGCGTCGCATATGCCTTCAACCAGACAATCGTTGGAGATGTGTTTGGTGGCAACTCAGTCAGGCTGATTGCCTTAGACACTGTTCAACGAGTGCAGCAAGGTGGAGGTTCCCTGCTGTTTTGGGGTGGCATTGTGTGGGGCTGATATACACCGTTGGTGGTCATGGAAGGTGCCATAATGGCTGTACAATATGTGAATGCCATCCTCCGACCAATAGTGCAACCATATCGGCGAGGCATTCGTCTTCATGGATGACAATTCGCGCCCACATCATGCACATCTTGTAAATGACTTCCTTCAGGATAACGACATCACTTGATAGAGTGGCCAGCATGTTCTCCAGACATGAACCCTATCGAACGTGCCTGGGATAGTGTGAAAAGGGCTGTTTATGGATGATGTGACCCACCAACCACTCTGAGGGATCTACACCGAATAGCCATTGAGGAGTGGGACAATCTGAACTAACAGTGCCTTGATGAACTTGTGGACAGTATGCCACAGCGAATACAGGCATGCATCAATGCAAGCGGACATGCTACTGGGTACTAGAGGTACCGGAGTGTACAGCAGTCTGGACCACCACCTCTGAAGGTCTTGCTGTATGGTGGTGCAACATGCAATGTGTGGTTTTCATGAGCATTAAAAAGGGTGGAAATGACATTTATGTTGATCTGTATTCCAATTTTCTGTACAGGTTCCGGAACTCAGGTGATGAAAAACTTTTTTTGATGTTTATAAATAAATATGTAATACAATTAAAAGATACTTACATATAAGCTGTCAGCAACAGCCTTTGTCAGAAAAAGAAACACACCATTCACTCACATAAGCAAGCACACCTCATGCACACGACTGTGGGCTACAGCAGCTCAGACCAGAATAGTGAAATAATGTTAACAAACAGGAAAGTTTTATTTTTGGCTTACCAGTTTATGATTAGAATACTACAATAAGAATAAACAATGCTCAAGGTCAGAGAGAGTGGGGAGGGGGGATGAGCAGAGGAGTGGAAAGGATGAGATGGACAGAGAGAAGGGGCAGGAGAAGATGGAGAGAGAGAGGGGGGTGGATAGAGACAGGGGGAGGAGGTGATGGACAGAGAGAGAGAAAGCAGGAGGTGAGGGACCGAGAGAGGGAGAGGAGGAAATGGTCAGAGATGGAGCAAAGAAGGAGATTAGCACATATATCCAATTCCCATACATATTTGAATTTTGTGACTTCTCTTTTCTTTCTTTTCCATTTAACCAGACAGAGCCACAGAAACAAGTGGCCAGGAACAGCCAGTAAGTAAGTAAATAAAAATGAAAAGAAATTCTAGTCAATATTTTCAGCATGTGAAATGTAGGAACTGAACCTTAAAATAATATATGATGAAATTATTACAAAATAATATTAACCAAAAATTGAGTGTTAACTTACCAAGCAAATTCAAATTCTTTACAGATAAATCTTTTAGAAAATTCAGTTATTTCAATTGTCATAAGTTTTGTAGAACATGATACAACAATTTTATGAAGTGTGAGTTTATTTTATTGTCTACAGAGACACTCAGAATTCATTGAAATGGTGGTAAATGACCCATATGTGTAGCTGTTGTGTTGACCACTTACATAGGAGGAACAAAAATATGGAAAAGCCACAAACACAACACTTTACCACAACTAATACAATGTATAAAAACTGTTGGAATTCAAAACAGCATCCAGTCATCTCAGACTAGATAAATACAGGTCCTCTATGGTTTTCAAGGCAATCTTATACCATTTTTCCTGCTAAATAGTGGCACAGTAAGGTAATGATGATGGAGGTAGATAGCTATCATGCACCCTTCTCACCAAAGTAGACCACAAAGACTCACTAACATTGTGGTCTGATGACTGTGATAGCCACGTGAAATGCAACAATTCATTCATGTGCTCACCAAACCAGTCCTGGATGATGCAAGCTGCGTGAACAAGAGATCTGTCATCTTGGAACACAGCATTACCATTGGGGAACAAACATTGTACCATGGGATGCATCTGGTCAGACAAAATGATGATGATGTTTGGTGTGTGTGTGGCACTCAACTGCACAGTTATCAGTGCCCGTACAATTTCCCAACCTTTGCTCAGCCCAATCTCTCCACTTTCATGAATGATGATGAAATGATGAGAGGACACCCAATCATCTTGAGGCAGGTGAAAATCCCTGACCCCGCCAGGAATCAAACCTGGGATCCAGTCCTCGGGAAGCGAGAACGCGACCGCGAGAGCACAAGCTACGGACAGGTCAGACAAAAGGGTCACATAATTGTTGAGAGTAAAACAACCTCACAGAGTGATCATGGGGCTTATGAAATACCACAATGTGGCTGCCAAAATCACCACCAACCCCCCGCCCCCATCCCCATCCCCCATGCCCGTTTCCTTTTTGTGATGTAAAGTTGGCCATAAGTTATAATCAGTATGATACAAAACTCATGGTTTTGTAATTCCAGCTTGCCCTGCAATTCTCATTTATGGAGCTCACATTGTTTTGGTGCTGACAAGGTTTGAAAGACCAACATTCAATTCTGCAGTGACTTTTGCAGCTGATCATCCTCTTATTATTTGTCACAATCCTCTTCCATGATCGCCTGTCACAATCACTCAAAAAACATTTTAATCTTCATTGTGTCTTAGTGAGTGATGTTTTTCCGCTTTTCCTGTACGTGAAATAAATCTTCAACGAGGTGCCTCTTGAAATACCGAAAACTTCTGTTACCTTAGTTATGGAAGCATCACCATTCAAGCACCAACAATTTGCCAACATTTGAATTCACTTAGCTCTGATGTAATGCACTCACAACTACACACAACACTGTTCTGACCATGACTGAAGCTTGCAAGGTAGAAGACATTATGTAGGTGTCATTCATGGTCCAGTAACAACTCAAACTGCAGGCTTGGTTAGCATCTGTATTCATGTTCAAGATTGCATTTCTTGCAGTGTTTCCATATTTCTGTCCAACCCCTGTGTATGAAGTACAGAATTAACACCAGATTTGAACACATGAATTTGCTTGATGAGGTATACAGAAGTAAGGACCAGAGTCAATATGGAAAACAGAAAACCCAAGATTGTTACAATGCATTCATGAAAAGGAATTAAACAAAATAACATGTTTCTGTTCACATCTAACACAAAATTTATTAAATAGTTTCATTGTTAACATGGAAAGATACAGTGCTAAAAAACTGCAACATAAACCGTGTAGCTGATGAATAGAAACTAAAGCGACAGAATCAAGAGTGCCAAACTTCCACAGGACAAACAAGTAGAGAATGTTTAATCCACTGGATCTTCTTGTAATGAATGATTACTGATTATTAAGGACCACAAAAAAGTTTTGTATAGTTAGAAATTTGTCATGGTTCACTTGCAGAGCCCCTTAAGCAGAGCCCCTTAAGTCAAGATGGGTTGATGTGCATAGGCATAGAAACTGACTTTGCATTATGAACTGTAATTTGTCAGTTGTTCTTCCACAAATTACGAATATGACGTTATTACAAAATAAAATTTATATTTATAAAAATTGCAGCATCCTGAATAAATCATTGGAGTACTTTACAATGGTCTAATCATGATTGTTATGAATATCAATTAAAGTACAAAAATAACTGTAATTAGTCACTTTACTTAAGTTACCATTACACATTTCGGAGGACTGCATATCAATCATCTGGTAGATTTTCTGGATTATCTCTAGTATGATCTCAGAGCACAAAGTGAAAAAACAAGTTATTTATGTATTTTATTTGTGAATTTTTAAAAATGAACTTACCAGTGTCACAGATTGGTAGTTTGATATTATGTCAGTAGACCCCTTTTTTAGCTGCTATTAAACTTTTTGCTAGTGGCAGGGCTATGAATTAACTGTTCATTGTCTTGGTTCTTTGTGAAATATTTTATACATTATGAAATTAGAAAACACACAACACTAGTTTTATGTTCTACAGTATTTATTATTTTTTATTTTACAAACCCATGTTCAGCTGGTACATCATCGTCATTATCATCAGGTACAAAGCTCAATGTGCGCTACTCTGAAATTTTTCTGGAACCGAAGATTTTGACCTCGTGCAACATATAAATCGTTCAACTTATTTTTCTTCTCAGGATAACTATTGTAATTTTTTATGTAGTTCATTATTTAAGGTGTCACATAGTCCATCTAAGCTACATAGTTTTACATTACATTTTTACTGAAATTATTTATGTGCATTACACCTAAACTAAATATTGACAACTAGCTCACCCTAGCAAATAACTCACATTCTATCCTAATCAGTCATTGATAGGTAATACAGGAATGGAGAAATAACTAAATGCCAGTATTAATTATAAAAGATATTACATTTTGAATAGTCTCTCTGGAAAAAATCAGAAGCATTATACACAGTATGGTTAATCATAAAACATGTAAAAAGCAGATACTGTCTCTGTCAAAATAATTATACTTTTAAAATTTCTTTGAGGATAACGTTAGCTGTTATAAGATCATCACCACTTACTTTTTGGCTCCATATGTCTTTAGCACAAACATAAATATCACTGAAAGTGCGAACAGGTGAAAAAGCAGTGTATAACTGTACACATGAAAAAGACAGGTTCAGATAAATGATATCTTGCCCTTTGAAGCCCCTGACCTTGTGCTTTATTGGTGGTCATAGTAAAGGTTACTCTTGCTGGAAATTGTTTCCTTATCATTTGGAAAGGATTGGTTGGATCAGAAGGTGTGAGGTTAATGAAACCTATGAGTCAATGAATGTAACAGTAATGACGTACTTGTCTAAGTGAGTTACCACTAATTTTGCACCATTAATTAATCCTTGATCAACATTAAGGCTTACAATTAACATAATAATAGCATTTTTCTACAAAAGCAATTGATGAGGTGGTAAACCAGATGGATTTAAATAGTTCAAGAATTTTATGGGATACAAGTGAATGTTGCTTATTTTTTCAAGTTGGATGTAATTAGAACTGAGGTAAGCCTTTGCCTCTGCAGGTAAAAAATTAAAAATGTCATATTCATTAACTATAGAACAACCAATATTTTTTGAACATAGAATCAGTACTGAATATAACTACAAAAAATTTCTCAATTGTTTCTGTAGCATTGAATACAGTGACAATAAAACCATAGTAATTACAATAATAATATTTAGAAATTTTGATCACTTTATTGAAGTTATCTGTTTGATTTTCTAATTCACCATTACCCAACTTAAGTAACCAATCTGTGAAAATAGTAATTTGTGGTCATACTCTGAGTCAGCTTACAAATTTTAACAACAATGGTTGTTTCATTGGCATGTATAACAATGGATAATACTTGATGGAAATCTCCACCAAACATAATTATTTTGCCTCCATAAGGGAGATTATTATTCATGATGTCCATTAAAAGTTAACTGTCAATGCTTAGCACATCTTTGGGAACAACTGAAATCTTGTCCCAAGAGACAAGATCAGAGTCATGGAGAAGTTGTGTATCCTTGGCGTGAAGGCAAATCGATGAGATTATTGTATTCAAGATTGAAAATCGAATGTGATGTGCATTCCCCCTGGTAGGAGATTGACAGCAACACATGTACATGCAAATGTTAAAACAACGTTGTGCTGTCTCTGAAAATCTTCTGAAAGAGTGTCCTGGGATTTGTCCACAACTCAGGTATATTGGCAGGAGAACAGAATGTGCAGATGTTGGTGAAAAGTCATCTCAATTGCATTGGCATTTGATGTCTGGTAGCCTCCTGTAAGCATTCTTTCCATTCACCATCACTAATAACTGAATGTAATTTTTCTGCAGCTTAGAGAAAAAGAATTCCACAGTATTCCATCAGCTTGTGTAGTTCATCAAATGGTTGCAGTCCTTTGACATGCAAAAGTAGTAGCCTACTTGGAGGTTAATATCATGTGATGTTGGCTAGACTGACTGTGCAGATGTGTCCAAAGCACCTGGTGTTTTCCTTGTGAATAATCTACTGTCCTTCTGACCACACAAAATGTTCTGGAATTTCATGGTAAATGTACTTGCAGATAGTAATATTATCACTGCACAATTTACAAAAATGCCATGAATTTGGAGTTCTTGTTGTTGTTGTTGTGGTCTTCAGTCCTGAGACTGGTTTGAAGCAGCTCTCCATGCTACTCTATCCTGTGTAAGCTTCTTCATCTCCCAGTACCTACTGCAACCTACATCCTTCTGAATCTGCTTAGTGTATTCATCTCTTGGTCTTCCTCTACGACTTTTACCCTCCAAACTGTCCTCCAATACTAAACTGGTGATCCCTTGATGCCTCAGAACATGCCCTACCAACAGATCCCTTCTTCTGGTCAAGTTGTGCCACAAACTTCTCTTCTCCCCAATCCTATTCAATTCTTCCTCATTAGTTATGTGATCTACCCGTCTAATCTTCAGCATTCTTCTGTAGAACCACATTTCAAAAGCTTTTATTCTCTTCTTGTCCAAAGTATTTATCGTCCATGACTCACTTCCATACATGGCTACACTCCATACAAATACTTTCAGAAATGACTTCCTGACACTTAAATCTAAACTCGATGTTAACAAATTTCTATTCTTCAGAAACGCTTTCCATGCCACTGCCAGTCTACATTTTATATCCTCTCTACTTCGACCATCATCAGTTATTTTGCTCCCCAAATAGCAGAACTCCTTTACTACTTTAAGTGTCTCACTTAGTAATCTAATTCCCTCAGCATCACCCGACTTAATTCGACTACATTCCATTACCCTCGTTTTGCTTTTGTTGATGATCATCTTATATCCTTCTTTCAAGACGCTATCAATTCCGTTCAACTGCTCTTCCAAGTCCTTTGCTGTCTCTGACAGAATTACGATGTCATCGGCGAACCTCAAAGTTCTTATTTCTTCTCCATGGACTTTAATTCCTACGCTGAATTTTTCTTTTGTTTCCTTCACTGCTTGCTCAATAAACAGATTGAATAACATCGGGGAGAGACTACAGCCCTGTCTCACTCCCTTCCCAACCACTGCTTCCCTTTCATGTCCCTCAACTCTTATAACTGCCATCTGGTTTCTGTACAAATTGTAAATAGCCTTTTGCTCCCTGTATTTTACCCCTGCCACCTTCAGAATTTGAAAGAGAGTATTCCAGTCAACATTGTCAAAAGCCTTCTCTATGTCTACAAATGCTAGAAATGTAGGTTTGCCTTTCCTTAATCTTTCTTCTAAGATAAGTCTTAAGGTCAGTATTGCCTCACGTGTTGCAAAATTTCTATGGAATCCAAACTGATCTTCCTCGAGTTTTTCCATCTGTCTGTAAAGAATTCGTGTTAGTATTTTGCATCTGTGACTTATTAAACTGATAGTTCGGTAATTTTCACATCTGTCAACCTGTTTTCTTTGGGATTGGAATTATTATATTCTTGAAGTCTGAGGGTATTTTGCCTGTCTCATACATCTTGCTCACCAGATGGTAGAGTTTTGTCAGGACTGGCTCTCCCAAGGCCATCAGTAGTTCCAATGGAATGTTGTCTACTCCGGGGGCCTTGTTTCGACTCAGGTCTTTCAGTGCTCTGTCAAACTCTTCACGCACTATCGTATCTCCCATTTCATCTTCATCCTCTTCCATATCCATAATATTGTCCTCAAGTACATCGCCCTTGTATAGACCCTCTATATACTCCTTCCACCTTTCTGCTTTCCCTTCTTTGCTTAGAACTGGGTTTCCATCTGAGCTCTTAATATTCATACAAGTGGTCATCTTTTCTCCAAAGGTCTCTTTAATTTTCCTGTAGGCAGTATCTATCTTAACCCTAGTGAGATAAGCCTCTACATCCTTACATTTGTCCTCTAGCCATCCCTGATTAGCCATTTTGCACTTCCTGTCGATCTCGTTTTTGAGATGTTTGTATTCCTTTTTGCCTGCTTCATTTACTGCATTTTTATATTTTCTCCTTTCATCAATTAAATTCAATATTTTTTCTGTTACCCAAGTATTTCTACTAGCCCTCGTCTCTTTACCTACTTGGTCCTCTGCTGCCTTCACTATTTCATCCCTCAAAGCTACCCATTCTTCTTCTACTGTATTTCTTTCCCCCATTCCTGTCAATTGCTCCCTTATGCTCTCCTTGAAACTCTGTACAACCTCTGGTTCTTTTAGTTTATCCAGGCCCCATCTCCTTAAATTCCCACCTTTCTGCAATTTCTTCAGTTTTAATCAACAGGTCATAACCAATAGATTGTGGTCAGAGTCCACATCTGCCCCTGGAAATGTCTTACAATTTAAAACCTGGTTCCTAAATCTCTATCGTACCATTATATAATCTATCTGAAACCTGTCAGTATCTCCAGGCTTCTTCCATGTGTACAGCCTTCTTTTATCATTCTTGAACCAAGTGTTAGCTATGATTAAGTTGTGCTGTGTGCAAAATTGTACCAGGCGGCTTCCTCTTTCTTTTCTTTGCCCCAGTCCATATTCACCTACTATGTTTCCTTCTTTCCCTTTTCCTACTACCGAATTCCAGTCACCCATGACTATTAAATTTCCGTCACCCTTCACTATCTGAATAATTTCTTTTATTTGATCATACATTTCTTCAATTTCTTCGTCATCTGCAGAGCTAGTTGGCATATAAACTTGTACTACTGTAGTAGGTGTGGGCTTCGTATCTGTCTTGGCCACAATAATGCATTCATTATGTTGTTTGTAGTAGCTTACCCGCATTCCTATATTCCTATTCATTATTAAATCCACTCCTGCATTACCCCTATTTGATTTTGTGTTTATAATCCTGTAGTCACCTGACCAGAAGTCTTGTTCCTCCTGCCACCGAACTTCACTAATTCCCACTATATCTAACTTTAACCTATCCATTTCCCTTTTTAAATTTTCTAACCTACCTGCCCGATTAAGGGATCTGACATTCCACGCTCCGATCCGTAGATCGCCAGTTTTCTTTCTCCTGATAACGACATCCTCTTGAGTAGTCCCCGTCCGGAGATCCGAATGGGGGACTATTTTACCTCCGGAATATTTTACCCATGAGGACGCCATCATCATTTAATCATACTGTAAAGCTGCATGCCCTCGGGAAAAATTACGGCTGTAGTTTCCCCTTGCTTTCAGCCGTTCGCAGTACCAGCACAGCAAGGCCGTTTTGGTTATTGTTACAAGGCCAGATCAGTCAATCATCCAGACTGTTGCCCCTGCAACTACTGAAAAGGCTGCTGCCCCTCTTCAGGAACCACACGCTTGTCTGGCCTCTCAACAGATACCCCTCCATGGTTCATGGGGGGGGGGGGGGCTATTATGAGTACTTGTTGACCTTCAGAATTTGAATGCAATCATAAAACCATGCAGTCATGTCCTTTATAAATGTATTTGTACAGATATGTAGCAGATTTATCAATGTTCGAGATTGATAAGTGAGTGGTATCTTCTACTGAAAAATCTGCAGTATAGTACAATTCACAAATTATGAATAATAAATGGAAAAACTGTCACTCTAACTCCATTATTGCACAGTGTATAAATAGGGTATGCACGAACATGTAAATTAGTTTCCTTCTGAAAATCTTTTGGCTAACTTTTCATGCACTTTTGTTCTTGTTTCTATAGACTATTTGTATTGCTAGTACCAGGAAGTGCATGTACCATAAATTCTTCAATAACTTCTAAAAGTTCTGGACCTGGTCTTTATTTGGAATTTCTGCACACATTAAAAAGTCTACATCCTCAACTGAACGCAATTTATTTTCATTTGGTATAATGTCCAGATAATGTCCATAAAGCAAACCTCTCTTATGAAATTCAATAACACAGAAATAACCAATGGCTACACCCAGTACAGGTTTTTTAAAAGCTCATGTAACAACACTTTTTTTTAAATACAAAACCTTAGGAACGTTAAGTCACGACAATATTCAGGTCTTTCATATGAGTACAAGTAAATGTGACAAACAGATTAGGTTCTCCTAGGCAGGCAACAACAGCCATTAGCTCTTGACAATTTTGAAGCATGCTTCATAAACTGCCAGTATAAGTTGAAGGAAGAACAACAGGAATTCCCCAACTGCCTCTCTTTGTTCAGTATCAAACTAAGGAAAGTCCATCAAATCTTTATAACTATGAGCTCAAGTTCTTTTTGGACGGGATCAAATGAATGCCAGTCATGGACATTCTACTTTGACATAACAGTCAACAATATATTGTTGAAATAATCTGTGTAAAAAATGAAGCATACTGAAACCACTTCTAACTGCTAAACCATAACAATAGCTTTAAAAATGGACACGAACAGTCTCGACCACAAAAACATTTATTTTGTGGTAACCAGTTTTGGTCAGTTTTTTATCATCTTCAGACCGTCATACCATTAGGAATGGTGGTGAATGAAGCATGTGTTACAACTCCACAAACATTGATGGAAGATGACATTCATGCAGTTATAACACCCGCAACATTCACTTCCACCCTCTAATATCAAAGTAAGAGGGTCTGAAGATGGTCAGAAACTCAACAAAATCAGTTGTCACAAAATAAACATTTTTGCAGTCGAGACTGTTTGCGTTCATTTTTAAATTAATTTTTGCCAACCAGAGCACTGTTCTCCATGAGAAATGTTCTCAAAGATCACTGATAACTATAGCACTGTAACTGCACATGTGACTGTTCTCAAAGCAGTAGTATGAACTGAAACATGTAGCTAACCTACAATCCATACAGAATCACCATATGGAAAAAGCAATGGATCAGAATGCGGTTTCAAGGTACTGTAGTAAGTGCAACAGTTTTTTGGACTAAATTAAATCACAAATTAAAATTTAGTGAGACAAGCATGTGAGCCAGGATATCACATTATCATGCACACATGTATAGGGAAGCTATAGAGATTCAGAAACACCACGATAATATTAATAGAAAAGAGGGAGGCTTAAAGTTATACAAGATATGGCCATCAACTCTGCACTAACGATGTGACAATTGAGTATCTTCAATCGAGAATAATGCATTAGTCGAGATAGACTTACAGTTAGCCCCATGTGACATATGGTGGTGCCCTCTATGCTCTCTATATAAACGGGACCTCCACAGACAGGCAGCCAGTCGTTGACTCACCTTGGAAGATGTTGGATGCACTAGGCAATGAAACAGCAGGAAGAAGTAGTTTTAGGGATTGACCATGGCCTCTCAGCCCAGAAGTTTTAACTAATGAAGATGCCAAATGTGAAAGCCTACACATTATGATTAAATTAAAATTACCTGCTGGTGTACCGCTGTCAATGATAAAAATAGCAGCCACCTCAGTGACTGTAGGTACATTGGATCTGGAAACAAACATCCAGTGGCAAAATGTACGTGGAAGTAAGGTATATCGTGAGCAGTATCTTTTATGTATTTAAACAACTGTGCATAAGCATCATCACTTGCAATGTAACCATTATTTCGATGCAACAAGTCCTATTTGTTTTATTCTCTATATGATACTGTAATGCACTACCAGAACTGTTATAAAGAGGGCAGCATGAGTTGGTGCAACTTCACAAGATACACCAGTCCATGTATTTTAAAACAATATGGACCACTGCTTAGAATATCAACCAAGTTAAGCTAAAATGAAGCAAGTGTCAGAGAATTGTTAAATAATTCTTTCTATATGTGCCACTATCATTACCGTCATTATTATTACTAACAGATACTACATGGGTGAAATCAGGTCTGATGTAAGAGAGGTCCTCATGGCCACAAACGGATTAGGTAACAAAAAATAAAATAAAATAAAATAATATTTTCTAGGTAGTTCTTAATAATAGTCACTATTACGCTCTGTGAGGTTTTAAAGCTCTTCATGAACTTTAATGTTCTCTAAGATAACCTTTTCCTTGTGGCAACACATGGGAGCTGAATTGTCACTAAACTCTCCTGCAAACAACTGAAGTGATGACAAGTGACAGCCACAGCTGACATCAGACAGTCAGCTGGTTGTCTGACAGACATCAACCGGGTTAATGCACTGGCTGCCAGGAGGTCTGTCAAATGCCTTCCTGCGAAATGCCGTCTCCTTGCTGCAGCATGGAGTTACATGACAGGAATATCATTGGTGCTTTTTGCTTTCCTTTTTTATTTGCTCACTCAGGTTCTCAAGCAAAAACTTGATAGCATAGGCTTTTGTGTTAATGAGAACACTGCATTTTTCTGGTTATTATGTTGAAGGTGTAGGCATGTTATTTATCAGAATAAAGTGTTACTCCAAGCCACAAATTCATTCATATCAGATTCCCACTGCGACCAGAACACAATATTGAGTTCACAAGTCCAGCAATCAGCAGACTTGCAACAGTGGTGACCATGATGTGAACACTGCTACAGAAAATAAACCAGCAACACACAAGTATTGTGCTGAACCTCTGAGAATCAGAAATTATTGAAATGATGGATAAACCAGCAATATCAAGACTTGCCGAGTGGCTAACCCTGTTTTAGCCACACAACCCAGTGCTATGGTTCGAGCAGGTGCAGGCAAGTTTCCTCTGAGCCAGAATGACTACCGATTCCAATCAATTTGCACTGGTTGTTAGTTGAACCACTGCTATGCAGCCTACTTTTAAGACATTATAACTTCACCTCGGGATATGGACTTGTATGCGAAACTAAAGGTTAAGTTAATTTGAAGTGTGTCTGCTTCGCAAGAGGAACAAGTGTTGCAAATTCTGATGCAGAACGAGATTGGAGGCAGAAAACCATCCCAGTACCTCTGGCATTTACGAAGCAAGGTTGACGAATGCCTAGTGCTTAATGCATTATGTACACATTGTGGAGCAGCCATCTGCCAGCACAGGTTAAGGCTATTACTGAGTCAATAATGGACATGTCACTCAACATCACGGAAGTCCTGCTGGATTGGATACAGTATACGATTGTACTGACCTCATGCAATGGAAGTATGTTGGCATAAAAGAGCAACTCATTGGTAAATCAAATGGATTTTGACAGTCTCATGAACAAGGTTGACCCACTGAGTAAGCACATGAGTGAACTCCTCTCTGACTGAAAAGCAAGAGGATGGTTCTACAGAAGATCGAGAAGCTGTCTCTCAGTGAACTCACCAGCAGCCAACAATTCAGCCCGGGCTTACCTGTGTTGATACCACAAGACATTTGGAGACCAGCCACACAAGTGTACCTCACTGGGTGCCTTCCTCAGTTGTAAATGACAGGTGGAAGTAATTACTTCGGATAGTCATTTTTTGGCCTTTCGCCTCTTCATCACAAACCACAAGACAGGAAGCAAGTTTTTGGTGGATAGGGTTCCAGCCTACATATTTTGCTCCAGTCCCAGTTACACAAATACCACCCACCCACCTCATTTTGTCTTTCTGCGGCTAATAATTCAAGCGTCATAATGTATGGAACACAATACAGTGAGTTGAATCTCAGACTACAATGCACCTTGGAGAATTTCACATCGACAGATGTAACTGAACCTATAATCTGATCTGGTTTTTTAGCACATTATTGTCTACTGCAGGGCACTGCCACTGCTTGTCTAATAGGCAATGTAACCAGACTCCCTGCTGATTGATTCCATCGTAGTGCAATAGTGCCTGACCCCAAATTGATCCAAACAGTGTGTGACGAGTATGTCAAACTTCCAGAACAGCTTTCCAGATATCACAAGGCCACCTGGGGTTCCACGAAAGATATGTCACATCACTGCACATGATATCAGACTACCACAGTTGCACAGACTTCATGCAGGCCCTGATGGAAGGCATCATTGAAGCATCTAGTGGACTTTGGTTGTTACCCCTACATTTAGAACCAAAGAAGAATGGTGCATGGTGGCCAAGTGGTGATTACTATGCCCTCAATGCTAGCTCAATACTGGACTGCTACCCTATTTCTCTAATGATGGATATTAATTATGCATTATGTCATAAAATAGAGTTTAGCTTACTAGACTGCAGAACTGTATACACACAGATTCCTGTGGCTGAGAGAGATTTTCAGAAAATGCTGTTGCTGTTGTTATAATACTGTTTGGCCTATTCAGAAGCCTGTTTATGATGTTTCAATTGAGAAATGCTGCTCAGACATGCCATAGATTTGTAGATTCATTTTACAAGGCCTGCAATATTGTTTTGCTTATTTTGATGAGATACTAATTGTTTCCACTGTCCATCATTATGTGAAGCAGACAACTGAAATGAAAGATCTAGTATGACACAAATCCAGTGGCTAGCATCTCAGTAAAAATGTTATCCACCACAATGGCTTCTGGTCAGCATGTGAAATGGTCTATTACTGTCAGAAGGTAATGGTGTCCTTCTGAAGGAGGCAGACCTACAATATCAATATGAACACATACAAATTGTACTTTCATGTCTCAAAAACTGCCCACCTGCACTTGAAAATAGCAAGATATGTTGCAGCAGTGGCACTGTACGCATAACCGGGTCAATACTCGACAGTCCTTTCATATTCCAGCCCATACAAAATGGCACACTATTGATTTAATTGGTGCCTTCAGACCATAGCTGTATAAGTCATGTAAGCTCCCACAGACTCACTTACACAGTGCCGAAGGAATGAACAGGTGACTTTTCCATTTGAAATCTCACAGTACAACTTGGCACTCAAGGCTGGAACACCAACAGGCTTAAACTGAAGACCAGATGTGGTATCTTTTAAGAAATTCTACTGTTCCCAATCATAATCTTGTGCTTGAACTAGCTGCATAAAATCTATTGGCTTTATGATAGTGCTAAAATGGAACAGGCAGTCAGCCACTACTTCCTGATACATTTCTTGCATCAGTGGTGAAATGAGATATGAGTTCCTGTTGATTGTACTGTCTTGGGGAACATTTGTTGTTACTTTGCTGAAAGGCATAGATTTATGGTCTGTATAAGTGATGAAATCTTTCACTCCCAAGTGTGTATTAAAATATTTAATGGACTCAAACTGTCAACAGCTCATGATCATACACATTCCATTGCTGCTGAGTTGGAGAGAGTTTTTATAAAAAGGATGCAAGAGGGCTCCAGCCCTCACTTACACATTGCTACAATGCAACAGCAATTGCCAATTGGCTATCATCTACTATGAATGTGAGATGTTTTTCTAAAGGTAGATCTGCAATAAGGGCAGTGTCTGTCACATTACATGTATTACTCATTGTTGTTGTCTTCAGTGTTGAGACTGGTTTGATGCAGCTCTCCATGCTACTCTATCCTGTGTCAGCTTCTTCATCTCCCAGTACCTACTGCAACCTACATCCTTCTGAATCTGCTTAGTGTATTCATCTCTTGGTCTCCCTCTATGATTTTTACCCTCCACGCTGCCCTCCAATACTAAATTGGTGATCCCTTGGTGCCTCAGAACATGTCCTACCAACCGGTTCCTTCTTCTAGTCAAGTTGTGCCACAAACTCCTCTTCTCCCCAATTTTATTCAATACCTCCTCATTAGTTATATGATCTACCCATCTAATCTTCAGCATTCTTCTGTAGCACACATTTCGAAAGCTTCAATCATCTTCTTGTCCAAACTAGTTATCATCCACGTTTCACTTCCATACATGGCTACACTCCATACAAATACTTTCAGAAACGACTTCCTGATACATAAATCTATATTTGATGTTAACAAATTTCTCTTCTTCAGAAACACTTTCCTTGTCATTGTCATTCTACATTTTATATTCTCTCTACTTTGACCATCATCAGTTATTATGCTCCCTAAATAGCAAAACTCTTCTACTACTTTAAGTGTCTCATTTCCTAATCTAATTCCCTCAGCATCACCTGACTTAATTCGACTACATTCCATTATCCTCATTTTGCTTTTATTGATGTTCATCTCATATTCTCCTTTCAATACACTGTCCATTTTGTGCAGCTAGTGTTCCAGGTCCTTTGTTGTCTCTGACAGAATTACAATCTCATTGGCGAACCTCAAAGTTTTATTTCTTCTCCATGGATTTTAATTCCTACTCCGAATTTTTCTTTTGTTTCCTTCACTGCTTGCTCAATATAAAGATTGAATAATATCGGGGATAGGCTACAACCCTCTCTGGTTTCTGTACAAATTGTAAATAGCCTTTCACTCCCCGTATTTTACCCCTGCCACCTTCAGAAATTGAAAGACAGTATTCCAGTCAACATTGTCAAAAGCTTTATCTAAGTCTACAAATGCTGGAAATGTAGGTTTGCCTTTCCTTAATCTAGCTTCTAAGATAAGTCTTAAGGTCAGTATTGCCTCACGTGTTCCAATATTTCTACGGAATCCAAACTGATCTTCCTCGAGGTTGACTTCTACCAGTTTTTCCATTCATCTGTAAAGAATTCGTGTTAGTATTTTGCATCTGTGACTTATTAAACTGATTGTTCAGTAATTTTTGCACCTGTCAGCACCTGCTTTCTTTGGGGTTGGAATTATTATATTCTTTTTGAAGTCTGAGGGTTATTAGCCTGTCTCATACATCTTGCTCACCAGATGGTAAAGTTTTGTCAGGACTGGCTCTCCCAAGGCCATCAGTAGTTCTAATGGAATGTTGTCTACTCCCGAGACCTTGTTTCGACTCAGGTCTTTCAGTGCTCTGTCAAACTCTTCACGCAGTATCGTATCTCCCATTTCATCTTCATCTACATACTCTTCCATTTCCATAATATTGTCCTCAAGTACATCGCCCTTGTATAGACCCTCTATATACTCCTTCCATCTTTCTGCTTTCCCTTCTTTGCTTAGAACTGGGTTTGCATCTGAGCTCTTGATATTCATACAAGTGGTTCTCTTTTCCTCAAAGGTCTCTTTAATTTTCTTGTAAGCAGTATCAATCTTAGCCCTAGTGAGATAAGCCTCTACAGCCTTACATTTGTCCTCTAGCCAACCCTGCTTAGCCATTTTACACTTCCTGTTGATCTCATTTTTGAGATGTTTGTATTCCTTTTTGCGTGCTTTACTTACTGCATTTTTATATTTTCTCCTTTCATCAATTAAATTAAATATTTTTTCTGTTACCCAAGCATTTCTACTAGCCCTTGTCTTTGTACCTACTAGATCCTCTGCTGCCTTCTACTGTATTCCTTTCCCCCATTCTTGTCAATCATTCCCTAATGCTCTCCATGAAACTCTGTGCAACCTCTGGTTTAGTCAGTTTATCCAGGTCCCATCTCCTTATATTCCCAACTTTTTGCAGTTTCTTCAGTTTTAATCTAAGTTCATAACCAATAGATTGTGGTCAGAGTCCACATCTGCCCCTGGATATGTCTTACAATTTAAAACCTGGTTCCTAAATCTCTGTCTTACCATTATATAATCTATCTGAAACTTTTCAGTATCTCCAGGCTTCTTCCATGTATACAACCTTCTTTCATGATTCTTAAACCAAGTGTTAGCTATGATTAAGTTATGCTCTGTGCATAATTCTACCAGGCAGCTTCCTCTTTCATTTCTTAGCCCCAATCCATATTCACCTACTATGTTTCCTTCTCTCTCTTTTCCTACTACCGTATTCCAGTCACCCATGACTATTAAATTTTCGTCTCCCTTCACTATCTTAATAATTTCTTTTATTTCATCGTACATTTCCTCAATTTCTTCGTCACCTGCAGAGCTAGTTGGCATATAAACTTGTACTACTGAAGTAGGCGTGGGCTTCGTGTCTATCTTTGCTACAATAATGCGTTCACTGTGCTGTTTATGGTAGCTTACCCACACTCCTATTTTTTAATTCATTATTAAACCTACTCCTGCATTACCCCTATTTGATTTTATATTTAAAGCCCTGTAATCGCCTGACCAAAAGTCTTGTTCCTCCTGCCACTGAACTTCACTAATTCCTACTATATCTAACTTTAACCTATTCATTTCCCTTTTTAAATTTTCTAACATACCTGCCTGATTAAGGGATCTGACATTCCACACTCCGATACGTAGATCGCCAGTTTTGTTTGTCCTGATAACGACATCCTCCTGAGTAGTCCCCGCCCGGAGATCCGAATGGGGGACTATTTTACCTCCAGAATATTTTACCCAAGAGGACACCATCATCATTTAACCATACAGTAAAGCTGCATGCCCCAGGGAAAAATTACAGCTGTGGTTTCCCCTTGCTTTCAGCCGTTCACAGTACCAGCACAGCAAGGCCGTTTTGGTTAGTGTTACAAGGCCAGATCAGTCATCCAGACTGTTGCCCCTGCAACTACTGAAAAGGCTGCTCGCCTCTTCAGGAATCACACGTTTGTCTGGCCTCTCAACAGATGCCCCTCCATTGTGGTACGGCCGGCAATCTGTATCACTGAGGCACGCAAGCCTCCCCACCAACGGCAACGTCCATGGTTCTTGGGGGAGGGGGTGGGGGGATGGGGGGTGGGGGGGGATCTTTAACCTTAGGACCAGTTAAAGCTGCAGTAAGGTGCTCTTGGAGTACCGCTGCATGAGGTAGGTAACATTGATACAGGTTCAGAACTCCCAGGAATCTTGGCAGTTCCTTAGCATATTCTGGCTGTAGAATACCTAAAATAGCTTCAGCTGTCTTTGGTAATAGCAGTGATCCAGCTGATGATATGAGCTGGCCTAAAAGGTAATCTCTGCCTGGCCAAAAACACATTTTAAAGGTTTCAACACTACTCATCAATACCCTTAAATGCTTGAATCGGTTTGAGTTCCTCTGGGGTTGCTGAAAAAATTAGTACATCATCAAGATAGGCAAAGCAATACTGCAAGTCTTGTAAAATGTGCAGCATTTTTCAATCAAAACATCATAAACAGGCTTTTTAACATGCCAAACAGCATTATAATAGCCATTTTCTGAGTATCTCTTTCCTCTACAGGAGCTTGTGTGTACCTCTGTCCAATCTAGTACATTCAACACCTTTTTCCAACATAATGCATAATAATAATGCCTCAATAGAGGAACATGGTAGAAATCCAGTATTGTCCTAGCATTTAGGATGTGGTAATCATGACACTGCCATCATGCACCAGGGGTTCAATTACATCTGCCACAGTCACAGTGCAAACTAAAGTGTGTCACATACTCCCAGGTCCAACACAGTGTGCTGCATTCCATACATTGTGGTGATTGAACTATTAGCTGTGGAAAGACAAAACGAGGTGTCCTGTCAGTATTTGTGTAACTGCATCTGCAGCAAAATACTTAGGTCCGAACTTGTTCCCATCAAAAACTTGTGTCCTTTCTTGCAGTCTGCAATGAAGAAGCGAAAGAACGACAACTGAGTATCTGAGGCAATTACTTCCGCCTATTAGTTACCACCGAGGAAGGTGCACCGTAAGGTACACTTGGGTGCCTCGTCTCCAAATTTCTTGTGGTACCAACACAGGTCTGTCCAGGCTTAATTGTTGGCTGCTGGGGAGTTCACCGTGGAACTACTTCTCAATCTTCTGTGGAACTGTACTCTTCATATTCTGGCTGGACAGCAGTTTGGCCATCTGCTTACCCAGCAGGTTGACCTTGTTCATGAGACTTTTATATTCCACTTATGTTATCACTGAGGTGCTCTTTCAAAACCTACATAGTTCCAGAGCAGGTACTTGGTCCAATCATGTACTGCATCTGTGCGACCAGATCCACTAAGAAGTGAAGTGGCATGTCCATTTGTGATACAGTAATGGCCTTCACCTGTGTGGGCAGAAGGCTGCTACACAATTTGTGCAGTTATGCATTGGGCACCATGCATATGTCAGTCTTGCTTCCTGAATAGTGGAGGTACTGGGATGATTTTCCATCATGCTCATCCACCTGCAAGAGAACTTGCCACATTTGTTCCTCCTGCAAAGTTGACAGTCTTCGAATTAATTTGGCCTTTAGTTTTGCATACCAGTCCATAGCCAGAAGTGAGGTTATAATGCCTTGAACCTAGGCTGTGTAGCAGTGGTCCAACTGACTAACCAACAGCGTGAATAAAGTGTATCGGTACTCACTCCAGAGCAGAGGAAACTTGCTTCCACCTGCGTGCACCATAATAAAACCAGGTTGTGTGGCCAAAACAGAGGATGTTGCTCTGTAAGTCTTGATATTGCAGATATGTCCATCATTTCAGTAACTTCTGATTCTTGAAGGTTTGCTGCAATACTTTTGTGTTACTGGTTTATTTTCTCTAGCTGTGATCATGTCGGGATAACCTCTTTTGCAAATCTGTTGGTTGCTACACTTGCGAGCTCAATATTGCATTCTCGTCACTGCAGGAATCTGATATGAACGATGTATGGCTTGGAGTAACATTTTATTCTGATAAATAAATAGTATGCCAACACATTCAACATAATAACCAGAAAAATGTGATGTACTTGCTAACATGAAAATGTATGCGATCAATTTTTTTCTCAGTTATCAAGCAAACAAACAAGGAAAGCAAAAAGCACTGTTGATATTGAAGTCAGGGAATGCCACACTGCAACAAGAAGAAAAGCATTTCACAGAACTCATGGTGGCCAGTGTATTAATCTTGTTGACATCTGCCAAATGATCAGCTGAACATCTGAGACCCTCCATGGCTATCACTTGTCGATGCTACATATCCCCCTTCGGCAAAATGGAGTGTGATCCTCTGAATTGCCATTCATGAATCATGCCAGGCTGTGCACCTGACATCCAGAACATGTTTAGCGTTGAATCAGAGTCAGCAAGGGTTCTGGTGGTTGATGCTTGGTGCTGGGAAAATGTTTCATATGTTTGTGTGGAAGATACAGGTGTGAAGATTCTTGTATGATGAACACTGGCTTCACTCTGTCAATGAAGACAGTGTTCACATGGTCACTTACAAAGATTTCAAATGTTTTCTCGCCTTTGTGATGGGGACCAGTATACAGTGGTGATGGAGGCAATTTGATGCCAATTCTTCGCAGCATTACATGCGTACAGTATTGTAACTCTTGAAGTATGAAGGGTTGAGGGGCACCACAGCACAATGCTTGTTCCCCCTGGATTGGCATCATCCCTCCTCTGAAGTGGGTGGCAAGTTATGGTGTATTAACATCACCCATTGAAAACACGCATTCATTGCTGATCTTGTGGGGAAGCTGTAGGAGATCCCCATATACTAGCTCTGCTGGAGAGGCATCCGGCTCCATTTTGCACTTGTTGCACAGGCTGAGAAAAACCAGTGGTAAGGTGGATGTCTATTGTAATTCATGGCACATTTGTGCAACTTTATGGAACCGGTGCCGGCATTCAACTACAGTGGTAACTTGTTGCTGTTTGGTGTACTGCGCCACAAAATTTACTCATTTTTGGAAGTAGATTAGATTCAAACTGCCATCTTTTGTCCGCTGTTATATGGAGCAGACAGTCAAAATGAGAGATCCAGTATGACCCAAATCCAGCAGCTAGCACCTCAGAAGTAATGTCACCCATCAGAATGGCTTCTGGCCAGTGCATGAAACAGCCTATTACTGTCATTAGGTAATGTCCTTCTGAAGAAGGCAGTGGACCTATGATATCAGTATGAACTTTTATCAATCATGCTTTTGTGTCTAAAAAATTTCCCACCTGTGCATCAACACAGCAAGATATCTTGCTGTGTTGGCACTGTACACTAGCAAGAGCCAATGTTTGACAGTGCCTATTGTATTCCAGGCCACACAAAAAGGTTGGCTATTAGTTTAATTGTTGCCTTCATGTTAGGATTGCATAAGATATGTATGCTTTCAGAGACTCGCTTGTGTAGTGTCAAAAGAATAAATGAATGAGTTTTCTATTTGAAATCTCACAGTTCATCTTGGTGCTCGAAGCTCAAACACCAACAGACTTCAGTTGAAGACCAGATGTAGTATCTTTTAAAAAATCCTGAAGTTATCAATCAGAATCTTGCACTTGAAAATCAACTGTCTTTATGATACTGCTCAGCTAGGACAGGCAGTCTGCCACTACATTGTCAGTTCCCCAGTTCCTTATATATATTCCTTATACCAACGGTAAAGTGAGATTTGAATTCCAGTTGAATGTATTGTCTTGGGGAATATTTGTTGCCATTTTGCCAAAAGGTATAGGTTAGGTTTTATGGTCTGTATAAATGATGAAATCTCTTATTTCCAACAAAAATATTTAATGGATTCATAAACTTCCAACAGCTCTGATCAACACACTCCATTGCTGCTAAGCTAGAGAGAGTTCCTGTGAAGAGAATACAAGAGGACACCAAGCCTTGTTTACATATTGTTGCAATGCAACAGTTACTGCCATTTGGCTAGTATCTACTGTGAGCACAAGAGGTGCTTCCAAAGCCAGAAAGGTGGATCTGATCTATTTTCTCAGCTGAGTAAATTTTGCAGCACTGTGCACCACACAATAAGTTAGTACCCTGCCAGTAATGAATGGCTGAACGCTGGCAATGGTCACTTAAAGTCTCTCTAAATTGCTGTAAATCACAATAGACACCCACCTTATCATTGGTTTTGCTTGGCCTACACAGCACATGCAAACCGGAGCTGGAAACCTCTTGAGCATAGCTAGTAAGTGGAACTATAGCTTTTACAAATGTCTGCTTGTGTCTGTGTATGTGCGGATGGATATGTGTGCGAGTGTACACCTGTCCTTTTTTCCCCCTAAGGTAAGTCTTTCCACTCCCGGGATTGGAATGACTACTTACCCTCTCCCTTAAAACCCACATCCTTTCGTCTTTCCCTCTCCTTCCCTCTTTCCTGAAGAAGCAACTGTTGGTTGCGAAAGCTAGAAATTTTCTGTGTTATTTTATTGTGCCTGTCTACCAGCGCTTTCCCACTTGGTAAGTCTTGGAATCTTTGTTTTAATATATTTTTCCCATGTGGAAGTTTCTTTCTATTTTATATATATATATAAAGTAGAAATTATATATATATATATATATATATATATATAAAAAATAGAAAGAAACTTCCACATGGGAAAAATACATTAAAAACGAAGATTCCAAGACTTACCAAGCGGGAAAGCACCTGTAGACAGGCACAATAAATAAAACACACAAACACACACACACAGAATTTCTAGCTTTCGCAACCGACGGTTGCTTCTTCAGGAAAGAGGGAAGGAGAGGGAAAGATGAAAGGATGTGGGTTTTAAGGGAGAGGGTAAGGAGTCATTCCAATCCTGGGAGCGGAAAGACTTACCTTATGGGGAAAAAAGGACAGGTGTACACTCGCGCGCACACACACATATCCAGCCACACATACACAGACACAAGCAGACATTTGTAAAGGCAAAGGGTTCAGGCAGAGATGTTAGTTGAGGCAGAAGTACAGAGGCAAAGAAGTTGTTGAAAGACAGGTGTGGTATGAGCAGCAGCAACTTGAAATTAGCGGAGGTTGAGGCCTGGCGGATATCGAGAAGAGAGGATATACTGAAGGGCAAGTTCCCACCTCCGGAGTTCGGATAGGTTGGTGTTGGTGGGAAGTATCCAGATAACCCGGACGGTGTAACACTGTGCCAAGATGTGCTGGCAGTGCACCAAGGCATGTTTAGCCACAGGGTGATCCTCATTTCCAACAAACAGTCTGCCTGTGTCCATTCATGCGAATGGACAGTTTGTTGCTGGTCATTCCCACATAGAAAGCGTCACAGTGTAGGCAGGTCAGTTGGTAAATCATGTGGGTGCTTTCACACGTGGCTCTGCCTTTGATTGTGTACACCTTCCGGGTTACAGGACTGGAGTAGGTGGTGGTGGGAGGGTGCATAGGACAGGTTTTACACCGGGGACAGTTACAAGGGTAGGAGCCAGAGGGTGGGGAAGGTGGTTTGGGGATTTTATAGGGATGAACCAAGAGGTTACGAAGGTTAGGTGGATGGCGGAAAGACACTCTTGCTGGAGTGAGGAGGATTTCATGAAGGATGGATCTCATTTCGGGAACTAAAACAAGGAATAATTACTGACATGTCCTGCAATATAAATGCATTAACAGAAAAGGTAACCTCTGTAGATTGTAAACAGGAACAACTGGCAGGTGAGCTGCTATACCTCAGTGAAGCATATTTGCAAATTCAGAAGATGCAATCCCAAGTGGATGTGTCAGTAAAAAATATGATGAACACATCATTAGTTATTTAATTATTCAGTTGTTAAGAAAAATACATAAGAAATCAATATTCCTGGCAGTAAATGATTATTTTACCTTTGCTCGTGATGCAGGTTAGTGGTACTGAGATTAGGAGATGTGTAACTCAACATTGCAAACACTGCAAGGTAATGGCAACTAAAGAATTAAGTACATTAAGTCATAAAAGTAAACAATACTTACCTGTAATGATGAACATTATGTAATTCAGTTTCTTCGTACAGTACAGAATGCTTGCTTAATGAAAGTAAACAATTCCGACCACTTTTGTGCATAATAATAAATTTATATTATCAATAGAAATCATCATCTAAATGCTTTACATTGACATGTATGACTGACTTCACTTGACACATTATGCCTGCATGAAGAATCCAAACAATTGCAGTATCTGTCACACATTTTAGTTAAACAGATTCAATAGTTGGCACATTCTACAATAAAGTTTTTTCACGAAATCAATAACTTTAAACTATTTATGTATTTTCTGTCATTAGTGGTGGACAAAATCTTGAAAATGTTGTCTCAATCATTAATTTTGATTTAGTGATAGAGGAGATGTAGTGCAATGCCAAGAAAAGCACCACTGAGAAATAATATATATGATTATCATCTTTTGGAACCAACTGAGATACTATGTAGATGCAATAATTTAAAATCTTTGATCCCACAAAAATGTCACGGTCATACATATTTATCTTTGCACCTAACAATGGTGTAACAGTTGAGCAGTTTGTAAAATGGTAAATATTGTAAGAATATTAGACCAGTGGAGCTTTTGTTTCTTTCCATCCAACACACTGCTACGTAGTGAGCAGATGCTTTTAATATGTCAGGTTCTTCATTAATGTTGCTCAACTTTTATTGGCTAATGCTCTAATTTTATTTACAATTTCATCAGAATTAGTTTCATAACCAGACATAAAGGCATGTGAGATCATGGACTTACTGCAGAATAATGGGACTAGTCCTTTACAGTTTACTTGAATGATATTTTCAGCTAGTGAAATGAAGTAATCATCAAATTTTATCATATCTGATTTTGGGTCTGTGATTTTGAAGACCTCTAGTGTTAGATAATTTTTGTTTCTTTTTGGAACTGAGTTACAAGTTTCTTTCTTTATAACACTCCACATGGCTCTTTCTTTGATGAGTTTCTGTTCAAACTTCTATTCCACAAAATTTTAATCTGTCTGACTACTGTAATATAGGCTTTAAAATAATCTACAAATGTCTTATAACAAAACTGGAGAAATCTGCTTCTCTCACTAAGAATTTTTATGCCTTTAGTTACCCAAATCTTGTTGCTCTGAGGTTTGCTGTTTTTATTTTTTTATTTTTAACATTTCAGCAGGAAACATTCCTATTGAAAGAGACAAGGAAGATGTCCTGAAATTTCATGTAGTTGTTGTCAATATTGCTTGGAATGGAAATGCTCTCCCAGTTTTCCATAGTTAGTAATTAACTAAAAGTTCTGATGGCGGCCTCAGTAAAAGTTCTCTTCTCAACAACTTTTCTGCAACTGCTACTATTTGTAGCCAACTCTGTATATAGTAGCTGTATCTCATAATCACTGTAACTCTTACTCATTTTGGGAATCACATGGAATGTGTTGCTCATATCTATCAAAGTGTCTCTACCGCTGCTCACTGTCAAAACATGAATGATGAAATCATCAAATGCACTAGCTCCATATTTAAGGCACTGATTCTGTTCCACAGCACCTCTACATTGGTCGAGGGAGCTGGCAGATTTACTCTTGGTAGTTTATACATGTTAATAATAATTATTCTACTCTTGGTATTTTAAATATGTTAATATTTATTACACTAACTTTTGGCAGCTTAATAATGGAAGGATAAAAATCTTTTCCAATATAGTGTAATAGGTGTAGTGATCGTATGTGTAAATATTAGTTATAAAATTAAGTAAAGACTTGGTGAAGGAAGTTACAGGGACTCAAGTACGCTAGCAGAGACACGGAAGTGGAGCAGGACCGCGGAGAGGTAATCGGCCGATCGAGTATGCGAACCAAGCACTCAGCAGTCTACTGGGGGCGTCGTCCGGAGGACATTGCCATCCCCGCTGGAAAGCAGGGCAGACGGATCAGGAGCCAGCATAAGTCACGTGTACGATACACGAGGGAACCTTCTAGCATCGAACCACAGAGGTCAGTCACTGTGCTACAAACGTCACGCCGTCAGCAGGAACACAAAATAAATTCCTAGGAAAGAGGTAGCTCCCTCTCGAAGTTTGCAGCTTCTTCTGAAGTCTGCTGGGAGTCTGCTCGAAGTCTGCTGGAAGTGCTGGTCAACTTATGGAGTACGCTTGTCATGTTCCGGAAGCCTCGTGACGTTTGCTGGGCATGCTGATGTACTCCCGAAGGTACGCATGAAGAAGAAGCGGCAGCTACGGAGGTCATAGGACAGCATCGAACCTGATAGCAGCGTCTAGTTACCATGACTTACGAAGAAAGAAGAAGATGTCGTCCCTTCGCCAGTAAGTCACAGAAGTCGAGTCTTTGTTCTGAGTCAAGTCATTAAAGTCTAAGTCTCACCTATAGCAACGGAGGAAGACATATAGTGAATAACCCGGGTGACTGGTTTGGACGAAGGGATGCGCCCGAACCAGTGAAGTCACCCGTGAATTGGGAAGAACTCCAGTTCAATGGACGCCGCCCAGAGCCCCCGAATCTGAGAACACGGGTTCGCTCCTAGCACGGGGCAACTTTCGTCATAGCAGTGGCCGGCCAGCCGCCCGGAATTGCAAGCCAGTACACTCGCCAGCACACAGTCTTACCTCGTAAGCAGCGCTCGCCATGTGCGGCCGTCGTCAGCTGCTGTTTCTGGGGCATTCCTTGCAGTCTACGTTAGCATCTCCCGCCGTAGCCAGCACCGAGGCCACTACGCCGTGTTGCTACAGAAGCACTGAACCAAGCGAGTAAAGTAAACCGGTTGAAGTCTGCTGAATGCACTGTTGTCAAGGAAATGTTTGTCAATAAATAACTCTTGGAGTAAGGGATGTTTTATTGTACCTCATCCTCTGAGCCAAGGGAAGAACCCATGTAGCCCAGCTCTCCATGCCTGACAAATAATAAGAATAACAAGAAAGAAATAAAAAGAGACTCTACTATAGCATTATTGACCTCACAGAAATTTATCTGCAGATGGCAGGACCACCATGTTTTCAGAACTCCTTGCTAAAATGACTCACTAAAGCATATACTGCTGTTGACTTTAATTTTACATAATTTTGTAGTCCATACTCAGTAATCCAAGCTATGTCAACATTCGGTTTATGCTGGAGTAGTGTTTACAACATGACAATTTTGTTCTGAAGGAATAAATTAGACAATATTTTGGGCATTCAGAACTTCAGTTTAAACGGTTTCTAGTTTTTTCCTCACAGTGTTCCTAACACAGCACTTACCCTACAAAACCTTTGATATCTTTTCTGTATGCCGCTTCTGCTTGCTGGCAGCTATTGATTTGTGTGACTTAGGGAACTTGAAAGAATTGTGCTTCCTTCACCTCTGTCCTTTACTATTTAAATCACTTCACTTCATAGTTTGCATCAGCTGAAGACTTTATTGTTTGCAACTCATATAAAACACTTGGTAATTTTCGGTTGTTTGCCAGTTTTCCTATTTGCCACTTTTTTCTTCAACATACAAGTACATATTTTGACTAGACTGAAAGCACTAAGAGGGCTGCCACTACTGACAAAGGCCATTTGATTTCAGTTTATAAAGCTACTCCCATCAGCTACCATGACCAGCCTTTAGAGCAAACAATTAATATTAAATTGATTTGTTTCACCAGAACAACAGGGGGCTTAAAAATAAGGTAGATAAGCTTCTTGTTTGTCCAGAAGATTTGAAAAATTCTGAACTGATAGATGTTCTGTGCCCCTCAGAACACCAAGGAACCACAGAAATAGAAAAGATAAATACAAGGAATTACAAACTAACATTATTTTCATGTAGAGTGAATATGGAAGACAGAGGTTGCACCATATGTAAAAGTTGCATACAAAATTCAAAACATAGATACAAGAAATTTATTTTTGTGTAGAACAGAACCTAGAAAAATGTGATTTTAAGTTGTTACAACAGAATACTTCTCTTGTAATTGTAACAACCTACAGACCCCCATCCCTCCCCCTCAATCTCCAGGAAACTTTTACTTCATTATAAGAAATGTAGGGACATTATTGAGCTACAAGGCAGATAAGAAGCAACAACAAGTAAGTTGTGGAGATTTCAGTGTAAGTTATTGTAAAATATATAGACAGGAAAAATGAAATGGAATCATTATTTGGGTATTTCAGTTTAATTTTAGTGATTAATTTTCCAAGTCATGTGGAGCAGTATAGCAGAACACCAACTGATAACATTTGTATAAACTAATTAAGCTTATCCATTACAGATGTTCAAGAAATCATGACTGTTAATTCAATATAAATATTGTATTTACAAAAAGTCATTGACTGCAGTTTCCTGTATTTATATTTTTATAAACAGTGCTCACATTGGAACAATTAATGAGTATCCAGTAGTTAATGGACAAACTTATCATGATGCTCAAGTGAGGGAATTAAACAATACACAGAAGCAAGCTCATACAAAGCTGTGAAGCTTATTAATGAGAATACAACTCTTTTAAGTTAAAAGAGGTGGTATGGGATGAGGTTCTGTGTGTGTGTGTGTGTGTGTGTGTGTGTGTGTGTGTGTGTGTGTGTGTGTGTGTGTGTGTGTGTGTGTGTGTGTGGTGGGTGGGTGGGTGTGTGAGGGGAGTGGGGGGGGGGGGGGGCTGTAGTCAAATTCAATTTATTCAATAGTATTTTTTTTATATATTTTAAGGAAAGTCATTAACATGTACAGAAGTACATGCGATCTGACATGAAATTAATAATGCAGATTATAAGATTAAAACTATATGGGATATTCTCATATTGAAGACATGACAGCCCGTCAGTGAACAAGAAATTAAATGACAATGTTGTGACTGATAATTCACAAGTTACTGTATGAGTACTTTTAACACGCACTTTCTATCTTTATCAGCAAAAGTAGGATTAAATGGTTCAGTTGAAGTAGCAAGAGAATATACTAAAAATAGCAAATATCATCCAACAAAACTTAAAGCAACTAGAAGTAGCACCAACACCATTCACGAGGGAAACATTCCACGTGTGATATGTCTACTTGTGTCTGTATATGTGTGTGTGTGTGTGTGTGTGTGTGTGTGTGTGTGCGTGCGCGAGTGTGTGTGAGCAAGTGTATACCTGTCTTTTCCTCCCCCTAAGATAAGTCTTTCCGCTCCCGCGATTGGAATGACTCCTTATCCTCTCCCTTAAAACCCACATCCTTTCGTCTTTCCCTCTCCATCCCTCTTTCTTGATGAAGCAACCGTGGGTTGTAAAAGCTTGAATTTTGTGTGTTTGTTATTGTTTCTATCAACGTACCAATGCTTTCATTTGGTAAGTTACATCATCTTTGTTTGTGGGAAATAAAAACAAGAAACAACGATGCTGTGACTTACCAAATGGGAAAGTGCTGGTAGATAGACACAATAAAAAACACACAAACACACACACAAATTTCAAGCTTTTGCAACCCAAGGTTGCTTGATCAGGAATGAGGGAAGGAGAGGGAAAGATGAAAGGATGTGGGTATTAAGGGGGAGGGTAAGGAGTCATTCCAATCCCGGGAGAGGAAAGACTTACCTTACAGGGAAAAAGGACAGGTATACACTCGCGCGCAAACACACACCATATCCATCTGCACACATACAGACACAGGAAGACATGTAAATGCAAATAGGTTGTACAGAGATGTCAGTCGAGGCGGAAGTACAGAGGCAAAGATGTTGTTGAATGACAGGTGATGTACAAGGGGCGGCAACATGAAATTAGAGGAGGTTGAGGCCTGCTCGGAGAGGATATATTGAAAGGCAAGTTCCCATCACCAGAGTTCTGATAGGTTGGTGTCAGTGGGAAGTATCCAGATAACCCGGAAGATTTAACACTGTGCCAAGATGTGCTGGCCATGCACCAAGGCATGTTTAGCCACAGGGTGATCCTCATTACCAACAAACATTGTCTGCCTGTGTCCGTTCATGCGAATGGACAGTTTTTTGCTGGTCCTTTCCACATAGAAGGCTTCACAGTGTAGGAATGTCAGTTGGTAAATCATGTGGGTGCTTTCACACGTGGCTCTGCCTTTGATCGTGTACACCTTCCGGGTTATAGGACTGGAGCAGGTGATGGTGGGAGTGTTCATGGTACAAGTTTTACACTGGGTAGGGAAGGTGGTTTGGGGATTTCATAGGGATGAACCAAATGGTTACGGAGGTTAGGTGGACGGCAGAAAGACACTCTTGGTGGAGTGGGGAGGATTTCATGAAGGATGACCTCCATCTGTCCAATGGCCAGTTTCACACATCCATCGACATCAAACCCACCAACAAGCAACAGTACCTCCATTATCACAGCTGCCACCCATTCCATATCAAACAGTCACTTCCCTACAGCTTGGGTCTTCATGGAAAAACGAATCTGGTCCAGTCCTGAATGCCTTAACCATTACACCAATAACCTGAAAACAGCTTTCGCATCCTGCAACTATCCTCCCGACCTGGTACAGAAGCAAATAATCAGAGCTACTTCCTCATCCCCTCAAACCCAGAACCTCTCACAGAAGAATCCCAAAAGTGCCCATTTGTGATAGGATACTTTCCGGGACTGGATCAGACTCTGAATCTGGCTCTCCATCAGGGCTACGTCTTCCTCAAATCCTGCCCTGAAATGAGATCCATACTTCATGAAATCCTCCACACTCCACCAAGAGTGTCATTCCGCCGTCCACCTAACCTTCGTAACCTCTTGGTTCATCCCTATGAAATCCCCAAACCACCTTCCCTACCCTCTGGCTCCTACCCTTGTAACCGCCCCCAGTGTAAAACCTGTCCCATGCACCCTCCCACCATCACCTACTCCAGTCGTGTAACCCGGAAGGTGTACATGATCAAAGGCAGAGCCATATGTGAAAGCACCCAGGTGATTTACCAACTGACATGCCTACACTGTGGAGCCTTCTATGTGGGAATGACCAGCAACAAACTGTCCATTCACATGAACGGACACAGGCGGACAGTGTTTGTTGGAAATGAGGATCACCCTGTGGCTAAACATGCCTTGGTGCATGGCCAGCACATCTTGGCAAGTGTTACACCGTCCGGGTTATCTGGATACTTCCCACTGACGCCAACCTATCAGAACTCATCTCTGTGTTTCCAATATTTTTAATATAAGTAATTGGAATTTATTTGTTTATTTGTATACAGATTCTAAGTTCTTTCCTGAACACTGTGCAGATTTTTAGGTCTTATATGATTGTTATGACAAAAGCACTAAGAAAGGGTGAGAGAATGAAAGACACAAATGAGGGAAATACTTGCTTTATTTTGCAATTTAATGATACAAAATCTCAGTATAGGCAATATTTTCAGTAAATATTCTTTAATCATTTGCTAAATGTCCTTGCTCATTATCTTCACAAAGATAAAATTTTAAACCATCAAAAGATCAAACTCTACTTGTTGCAGTATATAACTGACCACATATAAAAACTGCTTCTCTTGATAAAATCCCAACTTTTTTTCAATATTTGTCCTTTGGAGTTACTAATGGTAATATCAAATCTAGGAATAATTGAAAATAGGGTTCTTTGAAATTGAAAACGTGAAATAGCAACCTGAATATGTCATATGTACACACAAAATCAAAATTTGCTTATTTTGTGTGATGCAAGTCAAAACTTTAAAATCAATAGCATTAGTTCAGAATGAAATTTTTATTCTGTAGCAGACTGTGTGATAACATGAAACTTCCTGGCAGATTGTAACCATGTGCAGGACTGAGACTTGACTTACGGTCTATCACAGGCAAGTGCTCTACTCACTGAGTGACCCAAGCACAATCCTCAACTTTACTTCTGTGAGTATGAAGCAGCTTGCACAGGATAGAGTAGTATGGAGAGCTGCACCAAACCAGTCTCTGGACTGAAGACAACAACAACCACCTTCTAGACTTCACAGAATCTTTCCTGCAAAAGTTGCAACATTAGCACTCCTGGAAGAAAGGATATTGTGGAGACATGGCTTAGCCACACCTGAGGGATGTTGTCAGAAAGAAATTTTCACTTTGCAATGGAGAATGCGCTGATATGAAACTTCCTGGCAGATTACAGGACTGAGACTCCAACTCGGGACCTTCGCTTCCCGCAGGCAAGTGCTCTACCGACTATGCGACTCAACCACGTCTCATGACCTGTGCTCACAGCTTTAATTCTGCCAGTACTTCATCTTCTACCTTCCCAACTTCCCAGAAGCCCTACTGTGGAGATTGCAAGACGAGCACCCCTGAAGGTATGGATCCTGCAGTGACATGACATTGCCACAACCTGTGTGACTTTCACCTTTATTTCTTCGTTCATAGTCCTTGGTGTCTACGTACTGTGTTGTACTGGCCAAAAAATGGGGGGTGGAAGTTCAACAGTGACTACAGTAAATGATGTAGCTGACAGTTGTACAGTGGTGTTACACAGTTCTTTACTTTCACTGATCACAACCCCCAAATATTACACAGATATACAGCCAGTTAACTATTGGCAAATTTTGATAAGCCTCATTAATATGTTGCAAGCAAACATCAGCATACTGCTACAATAGTTTACTGTAGAATATCTATGAGCAGTAAAAACCTAACCAGACAGTTCACAGTTCTTTCAGAATAATACAGTACGCACTGAACAGATAATGTCATTGTTTTAACACACGGTCTATTTGTGTTAACTTATTTTACTGTTAAGTTGCTGCATTATTGTTGTTCTAAACAGCGCAGATTCCTTGTCTGAAAATCAGCCATGGACTGAGTGTCTTGAGCCCAAAAATTGGGCCTTTATATATCCTCACAGTAATAGGCACTGAAACTACACATTGTTCAACATTAAAGTAACAGAAATTACTTTTAAAACATGCCTCATTCAATTAACTGAATACATGGAAAGTTTTTTTTCTTTTAACAGTTTCTTCTACTACAAGGGTTAAGCTGAATTATTTGTTTAAATGATGAAATTAACAGATATACTTATGCAAACTACACTTTTGACAAAACTGGTAATTACTTTGGAATTAATTAAGAGCTGGCTTCAGTAACATGTTTTCGAATAGAGCCAAATAAATACTTTAAGGACCCTAGTGATTCTTTTTCCAAATGTTTATCATTATTACAGAATATATATTTGCTCGTAAGCAACAATATAATTTAAGTCAGGGAACAATTTCTGATTTCACCCTATAATGAAAGATATTAACTAGGAATAGTTAAAATAAATCAGGAAATTAATAACACACATAAAACTAAGCACAAAACTAGGTTTGGTGTTATATTCTTTAAAAATTTTTGAAAATGCAGATTATACTCATGTATGTTAATGATAATTAGTCAATAATTAATTTAAGGAAATGGACGGAAAAACAAGAGAGGACATAAAAAGACCCCAGCTTGTTTCAAATTAAAGCTGTGTGCAGAACTGAGGCATAAATTCGGGACCTTTGCCATTCTCAGACAAGAGCTCTATCAACTGAGCTATCCAACCATGACTCATTGCCCATTGTCATAGCTTTACTTCCACCAGTATCTCATCTCCTACCTTCCAAACTTCACAGAAGTTCTTCTACATGCTTGGGTAGCTCAGTTGGTAGAGTACCTGCCTGCAAAAGACAAAGATCCTGATTTTGAGTCTCGGTCCAGCAAAATTTTAATATGCCACCACATTTCAATGGGATTGCTGTATAAACATTTGACACACAGTCTAGTTCCACTGACTAATTCTTCCCTCATTAGTTAATTTTCAATTGTAATTTTTGTGGTGATAAACCATTTACAGACAGAGAATTCAAAAACTCTAATGGGTAGAAATTATTAATGTCACATCATTATCACATAGTATTTTATAACAGCTGTGAAAATTTTTTTGTTTGTACTGGCATAGCATTCAATATAACATTATTTATTATGGCACAGTTTTCATTTTTTGGTGCTAGAATAACTGAATTTAACATGGATTGTGATAAAAATGTTTTCTGCAATACTGCCATGAATATCATTAATGATATTATTTTGATCACCAAGTAGTGGCTGTGGTATTTCAATAATATTGTCAACAAACTCTGGAAGTTTCCTTTGTTGGCTGTTATCAATTTGTTTAAAAGATCCACAAACTCTACTTCACGTGGCAAAGCCCTCATATTTTGAGTTAAGTAACATGATGAAATTTATGGAATGCATTCCAACTTGTAAAGCAATCATCAAGTTAAGATACAAATGATTCACATGGAACAAATGATAAGATTTAATGACAATTACTGTGCAAAACAACCGTTTTACCTCCAAGAGTTTTATGTTTATTACTGATCACTACACAAATCTCTAAACAATCTATCTGTAAGTTACAGTGCTTGAAGTTGACACAGGAAACTTCATCAATATGAATCAATGATCATGAAATAATGTACCATAAAATGGGGTGACTTTGAACATTTTAAATTTAATTTTGTAAATCAAACAGAAACTTCTCAATATATTGACATCAAACTTTTTGGGAAGTTGCAAGAGGTGTTGCTGTATATGATAAAGCACATTATACATTTTTATCCCCCATGCTTAATTTATTTACTTATTTATTTTAATTTTTCACTGTTATGTTTTATCCCATGGGTTGGGGTTACTTTGAACATGGAAACATTTGCCTATTCTATGAGAGTCATGTCAACTGCTGTTGAATGACACCCCTACCATATGAAACAGCATGATATTTTGTATATAAATATAGTATTGAAAATAACTTATTTTGAAAAATTTGGGTATTTTTATGTGTTTTCTTTAATGATCTGAAACTGTTCACATGATTACGGCTTAATTTTGCTAATAATGGAAATGGGTGCTGAGCTACTTATGAAATAAGAAAATTATTTAAAGACAGATCTTTCCAAAACAGTCTATATGACTTTAACAAAAGTAATGAAAAAAAAGTTATCGCATTTTGAGGAAATACAACTGTAAACACTCTACAGAAAAGAAAGTTGCCAGGAAAGAGTTTCAGCTCTAACAGATGTCATAGACATCAAATTCAAACTTAGAATGAAGCCTTTCCCAAATATCTACCTTAGGTATAATCCTACAGATGTCATCTTTCTTAAAACCTGACACACTGGGAACATAAGGCCACGCAAAAAAAAAAAAAAAAAAAAAAAAAAAGTCATCTGATTCCACCTTGGAATGCCATTTCCTCAGAAGTGTAATGTCATCATCAGTGATAACATGTTCAACATAATATTTTACACTTCTCTTTGAAGGAAACTTCACTAAAACATATTTTCCACGGAGCTCATGCGTCAAAGAATAGGGAAGGCGCTGTTCAAAGTCACCCCTTGAAAGACAGGCCTTCACATGTTATATTTTCACATCACCGAAGAATAAATATAACATTTTATGCTTTTTGTAAATATTCATTCAAGTGTTAACCTTGCCCTTAAAAACTCATTTCAAATTCTAAACTCAAAAATGCCTCTAATAATAGGCAAATGTTTTTGTATTGTGAAGGAACTTACATTTCCAGAAAATTATTTTATTTTCTGGCATTGGTATACAACGTTATTTCATATTGACTGTCATATCATCTGAAAGTATTGATTATGGGTGATATTTAACAACTCTGACCTTAATTCCATATTTACACACTGAAGTGCAGCATTTACTTTAAAAAGACCTTAAATTGCTGTTCAAAGTCACCCCGCTCTATGGCATTAATCATAATTACTGTCTGATATTGCATTGGGCACTGAATTCTCCAAAACTGGAATGGGAAATTTAAACACATTGAGCAATGTTGTGCCTCCAGTCAGAAGAGGTGAGGTTATGCCACTAAAGGCTGTTACAATTCAATGAAGATTCAGCAAATTTAATTTCTGAATAATTGCGGTTTGTGTGAATGTTTTACCACAGCAAGCATGATAAGTTAAGCAAAACACATTTGAGCCAGTGTTGTTGTACTGAACTTTGTGAATAACACTGTCAATTATAGTATGCTGTTCACAGTTAGTTCTTTTGTAAAGTTCATTACATTAGAGCTCTTAATGGATTAGACCTAAAATATCTACTTCAGGACATTATGGCATTAATTTTGGAATAGTTAATCCAAGTAATCGACATGTCAAATAATGACCATTCAAAATATCATCAATTTCTAATACTGTTCTGTTGTAAGAAATTTCTTCATTGTATCCCATTAAGAAATCTTTGCACAGAATTGTTCTAAATTCAAGTCACAATGCTAAAGCATCTGCTGGTATGATCAACACAGAAATTACACCAAACAAATTATACTTTTGCTTTGGTGAATTCAGTTCCTTTGTTTCAACTAAACATTCATGCCATTCATTGTCATTTGAAGCAATACTGTGAATGTGACATGCTTCAGTAAATGTACTGTACATGATTCCATTATAAGTGCTAACATTTTCAAATGATTTAGGACCACAAATGTGGAATAACAGCAGACAAGTTCTACATCCATTGGAGACACTACATACATGCATGTAATAATTTTATCACCGTCACATATACTCTTCTTCCATCTTTTGTACCATCTACGCAGACACAGTGCAAAGGAATATCAGTATAATGGTAAACATTCGCCAATGGATCAGTTTCATTTAATGCAAAAATGGTAATAATTTGTTTACTTCATGATTTCAAATGCATCCTGTTCTGGTTCTACTCTGAAGTAATCATTTTGTCTACAAGGTAAATAAATATTACACCTTATGATAAGAGTATGACTGAAAATGCATTAGTATTTCACAAATTTGGCATACTGTCTCAGTCAATCTGGCATTAAGGGCATTCAAAAAATTGCTCACTTTATCAATCTGAACTTCTTCATTCCCGTGTGTTCTTTCATTGCCTACTTCTATAGTTGCACTACTATATCCTTTATATATGTATTTATAAATATATCTAACACTTTTAAGTGTTGTGCAAACTTCAACATCCACATGGCAATCAAATTTAGCTAGCAAATATGTACTGTATTATTGAGTGGTTGTCCTCAAACATTAGTGCTAACACCAGTATCACACTGTCTTTACAATGGATATCCATTAACTGACTTGTATGGTTGCAAAGAAATCTTTAGGATTTTTATTTTTATTTATTTATGTATTTTTATGTATTTTTGCAATTGCCATCTCTCATAAACACAGAATTTTGATTAAAAGCACCACATGGGCCAAGCATCATATGTTTTCCAATATAAATAGCTTATGGTGTGTTCGAATATATGGAATTTCTGCACATACAGCTTTATCAATATCACAAATGTCTACTATTTTATCAATTTCACTTAAAGTGATTAAAATATGGGCATATAGCAATCCAAATAAATTCATCTGTGTAAGTGATTGCCTGAACTTTACCAAAAAAGGTTTCATTATATTGCACCAATTAATTATTTTAATTTAATCATGAAATGAGCACAATTCTTTCAGGATGGAAATTAGCAGATTCATGTGGTTCAATGTTGTTAATTATTTCTGGACAACCAGCATTGCAAGTCATTGTAACAAAGAACAAAGGTTTTCTGAAATCTTGAACAATGGACATTGCATCCAAATAATTCTGATACATATTTTGTGGACAATCATTGCATGAAGAAGGCAAAATAACTCTTCTTCCAATATCCAATATTTGCAGTATGATTCAGATTTAGTAATAAATTAATACATATGTTATTATAAATTTCTGGCTTCAGAATAGACTGTTTTTTCCTCATGAAATGGAGTCTTGTATGTACAATGCCTGCATACATACATACATACGTACCTATCAACAGTTCACTGCAAAAATAGCTTTTGTGAATGTTGTGAAATGTTGAAACCATCTCTAACTGAAAGACGATAGCTTGCATATCACAACATGATAACTTTATTTCTAGATTGTAATGCAGTTGATGTACTTGATGTATTATGGAACAATTAGTATCCCACCCAGTATGTCCATTAGGAAATAACAATGGATATGCTAATAGAACCAGTGAGCAATCTAAAACTGAGATGTTTCTGACTGTACCAGCGGTTTTAAGAAAACACACACCATATTTATTCTGAAGGGTAAAAATAGCAGGCACACCAGTCTTAACTGCATCACTGGGTGTCAAAATTTTTATTAACCCTATTAGGCTACAGCAGTTTCTCTATTTTCATTTTCCACTCTTTTAGAATAATCTTTCATTGCAGTAAATAAACACACAAAAGGATTAGCACATTCTATTTCAATAGCAATTTCATGCATTACATTGTTATCAGTATTCCACCATTTACTTGTTAGTTCATTCAGCCTATATGCCATAAAAATATAATTGAGCACATCACAGTGAACAACCATGTGTAGAAGTCACTGGACCTGGTGTATGACAAAAAATGTTGTGTATCTTAAATTAACACTAAGTAAAACTGTGTCCAAAATTATTTTATGTTCATGTAGTGGAAATTTTAAAGTGTGATAGAGAAGGTATCATCAGAGTTATGGATGTGAAAGCATCCACTTCCTTTTAACACTCTCAACAGCCACGTACACAAGATTTTTTGTTAGTGCACATCTATGGCAAAGTATTTTCCAAATTATGTAAGTTTCATTGGCCTCCTTGTATAATTAATATTAAATATAATAATATTATGAGAAGGAAAGTTGCTACTCACCATATAGCGGAGATGCTGAGTTGCAGATAGTCACGTGCGTTGAGTTGCATTTGTATGAGACAATATCCTTAACAGCTGATAGTTGTAATTGTGAGAGTCTTATTGTTGTACCTATCTGGGGCACAGAATCTCAGCTATATGGTGAGTAGCAACTTTCCTTTTCATAATATTGTTACATTCCATCATGGATTTTCCATTGTTTAATATTAAATATATAATTTTTATTTATTTATCTTGCAGATAATTAGATGCACAAATTAAAAAGGTTGTCATGTGACATGAGTGAGGACAAAGCCTTAGTGCTTTGAAATTGACTTAAAACAGTGCTGACTGAGGAACTTCTTGACTGAAATGTTTGCTTTTGCAAAAATTTCAACAGTTTTTTTTCCAAATGGCCTTTGTTTCCTTATTTTAGTTTTATTTAAGCTTTCAAAAAATGATTGTTCTGTTGAGAAGCAGCATTTTACTGCTGGTGGAATGAATGGGTGTCTGATTTAAGGTGTTTCTCAACATCATTCTTCTTTTCCCATCCAATTTGATGATTACAAAATCTTTAGAATATTAATTTCAACCTTCCATGGACATTCACAAGTATGAGACACATACTTGACAATGCTACATATAGAACCGACAAGGCACTTATCATAGAACTAGAACCAAAAATAATCATTCAATAATTAGGTGAAGAATTTTCGAATGGTCAAAATACATGACACATTAAACACTGGCAGACAGCGACAAGCATTAGAATTCTGACTGCAAGAGGGGAGAGGAACAGTCCAGGGAAATATGCCTCGCCTCCCTCTTGCAAGGCAGCAGCGAAATGCAGAACTGACACAGTGTCATAGGGATTGCCAATCTATTCTGGTATTGTGAGGGTCACAGTTCGAATCCTGGTTGGACCAGGATTAGTCGTTTCACTCTTTTCAAAATAAGAAAAGAAAACAATGAGCAATGGACACACAAAGCATTCAGGAATGGCTATTGCACAATTGCTACTTGAGGTTGGCAAAGTACTGTTCAGAAGGTAGCTCTGACCCGACGTCTTGCGGTAATTCAACACAATCACACTTCAAAACACCCATCACGTAAAACTGCCAAGTTAAAAGTGTCCACCATGCTGGTGTAAAGTGTCACCAGCACATCGTTCGGTAAAGATGTAGCAAAAAGATTGACAGTGGATGCAGGATCAAGCACACTTGTCATGAGAGAGGCCAGAGACACACCACAAGCAACATGCTTCCAACACCCTCTCCACAGTATGTATTTTAGGGTGCTGCTACTGACCAGAGTGCCTCAGTCGCTGACTCACTGATTCACACTCCAGTTGACATCTGTCAGTTCACATTGCAGGTTATGACAGTAAATAAAGAACCATGTTAATCCCCATGTGCATTTGTGTTGTAGAAAGAGGATACTGGTCACCCGTAACAACAGCCTCTTCCTTGCTTCCTTACGGTACAAGACTCTACATCCATTTATACCAACTATTGAACTTTAGCTAACAAACAAACAAAAGTGTTTCTTTCTACTAAAATCGTAAGTCTCAAGGCTGAGTACGATGTTGCATTATGTCGTGTGTTGCATTATGTCATGTATATCTGCACCAGACCATTCAAGTTCCCACAATTAGCATGGCATCAGAGTGTCAAGTACATAATAGCAAGAATTGCATTCATGCACTTTTTATTTTGCAAACACATTCTTACACATATAATGTTTCCAAACTGGGCTCTGTCAGATAATATGTAATACCAGTATCTGAAAATTGGTCACAGTTTCAATATTTATATGCAGAAAACAAAGCTATTTCAAACTATCTCTGATGACATAGTTCCTCTGGATACAATTAATTATGAAATAGCATCTACTATACTCACATTTATTGCAAAATGTGAAGTATTCTGGTCCCTAGTAATGGATCAATAGCACAGGGGATTTTTCCAGACAGGTTAAAATATGTAATTATAAGCCTCTTTATAAGAAATGTGACAAGAAAGACTTGAATAATTATCATCCAGTTCTCTTACTGACATCTTTTCCAAAATATTTTAAAAAGTAATGTACTCAAGAATAGTCTCCTATTTAAGTACAAACAATTTCCTTAGCATATCACAGGTTGGATTCCTCAAGGTTTACTTAACTGAGAATGCTGTTTACACATTCACTCACCAATATCAAAAGCCTTAAATAATAAAATATGGCAGTTGGTATTTTTTGTTATCTTTCCAACGCGTTTCATTGTGTACATCATGTTACAATCTTGACTACCAAACTTTATACTAATGAATAACTATTACTCCTTTGAAGGAAAGATATCCAAACAAATCTGTGGCACAGCCATGAGCACCCACATCGCACCCTCCTATGCCAACCGTTTTATGGGCCATTTAGAGGAAACCTTGCTAGCCTTTCAAAACCTCAAAACCTGGTCTGGTTCAGGTTCACTGAAGACATCTCTATGATCTGAACTCAGGGCCAAGACACACTATACTCATTCCTTCATAACCTTAACGCCTTCTCTCCCATCCCCTTCATCACCTATTCCCCCTAAACCCAGCATGCCACCTTCCTTGATGTTGATCTTCTCTTCTCTGATGGTTCCGTCCACACCTCCGTCCACATTAAACCAGCCAACCACCAAAAGTACCTGCATTTCGGCAGCTGGCATCCCTTCCACACCAAAAATCCCTTCCAAACAGCGTGGCTATCTGGGAACGGAGTATCTGCACTTACAAGAATTCATTTGTCAATATACTGAAAGTCTCACCAAGGCCTTCACAGATAGACACTATCCCCAAGGCCAAGTCCACAGAGATTTCCTGTGCCATTTCCCCACACACCTCCAATCCTCCCACCAGCCAGCTACAGACGAGTGCCCGATTCATCACCCAATACCACCTCACACTGGAATAGCATCATGCCCTGAAATGAGGGGCATCCATACTAGTCTATCCCTATGCCACTCACAATCCCAACCAAATGCCTCAGGGATCATATCCCTGTGGAAGACCTGGGTGCAAGATCTACCCAAACCTCCTAATCCAGTCATGTCACAGACTTATCTTGCCCAAGCAAAGGCTGGGCCACCTGTGAAAGCAGCTATTTTGTAAAGCTGCCACTGACAAGCTTTTTATATTGGTATGACTCCCAAACCACAGTCCACCAGCATGAACAGCCATTGCCAAATTGTGGCCAAGAGCAAAGCAGAACACCTCAGGGGCACAAAATGCAGCTGAACACAGTATCCTTCATTTCAATGGCTGTTTCACAACCGAGGCCATCTGAATCCTCCCCTCCACCACCAGCTTTTCTGACTGCGTAGATGGAAGTTATCCTTACAACACATTCTCTACTGCTGAAATCATTCCAGACTCAATCTATGGTAATCTATTGTCCCTGTACCCTAAACCCAACAGTTTCCGCCCGCTGTCCTATCATATACTCCTTTTTCACTTCCCCCAACCTCAACATATGCCATACTCTGCCAATGCACCAACCTGCCCTTTCCCCTTCCCTGCTCCTCTCTTTCTCTGCTCTGTTTATTCCCCCACACCCCACCTCCCGATGCTGCACCTAGCAGTCTTGACAGGCTGCCATTGAGATGCCCCACCAGATAGTGCTCTTCCTTCCCCCTAACCATACCCTGCAACCCCTCCCCCTTCTCTGCCCAACTCCAGATTGCTATTCATGTGGCAGTCGCATTCCAGTCAGAGCTGCCAAAGGTAGTGGTCATATGTGCATGAGGTGTGCTTGCTCATGTGATGGTATGTGTGTGTGTGTGTGTGTGTGTGTGTGTGTGTGTGTGTGTGTGTTCTCTTTGGTCAAGAAGTCTTTGGCTGAAAACTATAATGTGTAACAGCATTTTCATTGTGCCTGTCTACAACTCAATGGGTCATCTTTAGGTGAGTAGCAATCAATCCTTTTCCTAATATTGTTGTCGGAACAACTTATGTTTTACGTATAACTGGCTTGAACTGTAATTAACAATCAGAATACAAAAAGCCATGCTGAGTAATTCAGACAATTTTGGAAAGGTAGGAAATTTTAGGGACTGTGGAGACAGACAATGCTGGAAAGGTAGGAAATTTTAGGGATTGTGGAGAAATCACAACACGAGTACCACAGGTTTCAATTTTGGATCCACTCCTGTTTCTCATATATGTAAATGACCTTCCACTTAACATGCAACATGCAGAACTGGCAATTTTTGTAGATGACATAAGTGTTTTAATAAATCTCATTAGAGGGAAAGCAACAGAATAGATTGTTAATGAAGTTTTACAAAGAAATTAAGTTCTTCTCTGATTGTGAACTACCCCTAAATTTTGAAAAATACACTATATTAAACGCTGTTCAACAAATAGAGTCATACCAACAACTGATGCAGCACAGAAACAAGTCATTAAATAGGAAAAATGGTTAAAATGCCTCTAAGCCCTATGGGATTACCATCTGAGGCCATCAGTCCCCTACATTTAAAACTACTTCAACCTAACTAACCTAGGGACATTACACATATCCATGCCCGAGGCAGGATTTGAACCTGCAACTGTAGCAGGTGTGTGATTCCAGACTGAAGTGCCTAGAACTGCTTGGCCACCACGGCATGCCAGTAAATAGGATAGAATGCTCCAAATTCCTAGGTGTACATACTGATGAAAACTTGAACTGGTAGAAGCATATTACTGAGCTTCTCTAAACAATTAAGTTCTAGTACTTTTGCTCTTCATACAGTTGCTAGTCTTGAAAACAACAAATCAACCTCCTGATATATATTACATGTTGTGTATGTATATGTTTGTTTGTGTGTCTATCAACATGCCAGCGCTTTCGTTTGGTAAGTTACAGGGGAACATTCAACGTGAGAAAAATATATCTAAAAACAAAGATGATGTGACTGTGTTTGTTTGTGTGTCTATTGACCTGCCAGCACTTTTTTATATATCTAAAAACAAAGATAATGTGACTTACCAAACAAAAGCACTGACAGGTCAATAGACACACAAACAAACACAAACATGCACACAAAATTCAAGCTTTCGCAACTAACAGTTGCTTCTTCAGGAAAGAGGGAAGGAGAGGGGGAAAGACAAAAGGATGTGGGTTTTAAGGGAGAGGGTAAGGAGTCATTCCAATCCCGGGAGTGGAAAGACTTACCTTAAGGGGAAAAAAGGACAGGTATACACTCGCGCGCGCACACACACACATATCCATTCGCACTTACTCAGACACAAGCAGACATTTGTAAAGGCAAATAGTTTGGGCAGAGATGTCAGTCGAGGAGGAAGTACAGAGGCAAAGATGTTGTTGAAAGACAGGTGAGGTATGAGAGATGGCAACTTGAAATTAGCGGAGGTTGAGGCCTGGCGGATAACGAGAAGAGAGGATATACTGAAGGGCAAGTTCCCATCTTCGGAGTTCTGACAGGCTGGTGTTAGTGGGAAGTATCCAGATAACCCGGACAGTGTAACACTGTGCCAAGATGTGCTGGCCGTGCACCAAGGCATGTTTAGCCACAGGGTAATCCTCCTTACCAACAAACACTGTCTGCCTGTGTCCATTCATGCGAATGGACAGTTTGTTGCTGGTCATTCCCACATAGAAAGCTTCACAGTGTAGGCAGGTCAGTTTGTAAATCACGTGGGTGCTTTCACACGTGGCTCTGCCTTTGATCGTGTACACCTTCCGGGTTACAGGACTGGTGTAGGTGGTGGTGGGAGGGTGCATGGGGCAGGTTTTACACCAGGGGCAGTTACAAGGGTAGGAGCCAGAGGGTAGGGAAGGTGGTTTGGGGATTTCATAGGGTTGAACCAAGAGGTTACGAAGGTTAGGTGGACGGCAGAAAGACACTCTTGGTGGAGTGGGGAGGATTTCATGAAGGACGGATCTCATTTCGGGGCAGGATATTAGGAAGTCGTATTGCTGCTGGAGAGCCACATTCAGAGTCTGATCCAGTCCCGGAAATTATCCTGTCACAATCTCATTTCGGGGCAGGATTTTAGGAAGTCGTATTGCTGCTGGAGAGCCACATTCAGAGTCTGATCCAGTCCCGGAAATTATGCTGTCACAAGTGGGGCACTTTGTGGTTCTTCTGTGGGAGGTTCTGGGTTTGAGGGGCTGAGGAAGTGTCTCTGGTTATTTGCTTCTGTACCAGGTCAGGAGGGTAGTTGCGGGATGCCAAACCTGTTTTCAGGTTGTTGGCATTCAGGGATTCCGGACTGGAGCAGATTCGTTTGCCACGAGGACCTAGGCTGTAGGGAAGGGACCATTTGATGTGGAATGGGTGGCAGCTGTCATAATGGAGGTACTGTTGCTTATTGGTGGGTTTGATGTGGACAGACAAGTGAAGCTGGCCATTGGACAGATGGAGGTCAACGTCAAGGAAAGTGGCATGGGATTTGGAGTAGGACCAGGTGAATCTGATGGAACCAAAGGAGTTGAGGTTGGAGAGGAGATTCTGGAGTTCTTCTTCACTGTGAGTCCAGATCATGAAGATGTCATCAATAAATCTGTACCAAACTTTGGGTTGGCAGGCCTGGGTAACCAAGAAGGCTTCCTCTAAGCAACCCATGAATAGGTTGGCATATGAGGGGGCCATCCCACATCAATGATCATTTTTAGCCACTTCTCACAGGTTTTAATGTCATTATTTTTTCGTCAGACAATTGTTAGCCTCATTTTCACAATCTGCCACCACAAAACCACTCCTTTTAATACATTTACACATAGTTTTTTCGAAATTTTCCCGAATTTCTCTACCCTTTAACGTGTTTTGGTGGCAACACAACGACCTAACCTTTATGCACATCGTTGTCTACCAACCCAAGTTCACCACAGGATCAACATAGCCCAGCTTTAGCCAACACTTTTTCGCCTTTTTTCACACCAGATCTCCAGTTGCTTTCTAGTTCACCTTTATCTCTCCCCATATATTTTTATTTTCATTTTCATTTCAGCCTCATGTTACACTTTCCACCTTCTAATACCATGTCACCCTCACAACATCCCCACAACGACCCCATTAAGTTTTATTTACATTCCCTCCGCAAACATACCTTCGCCCTAGCCAGATTACACTAACATATTTTATTTTCTCAGGCTTGTCTGACATTTGGCATTACCCCCAAAGGCCTCACACTTAAAGCTCCCATCTCTGGCAGCAACCCTTCTTTCCTCAGTCCCTAAACCAGTTCCAAACTGAACAATCCATTGCCGTCACCCACCTAATCTTTCACCTACACATCAACTCAGCCAATTAACACACCCGTCAACTCCTATCCTTAATAAAAGTCCTCAATCTTTCCTCTCCCACATCCACACCAGCTGTTCAGAGCATCCTCCTACAGGCCAACCGCAAATTAGAACAGCATGCCACCCTCCACCTCAAAAAACTATCCAATCTCCTGGTTTCTCACCTCCGGAAAGGCAACTCACTCACCCTTCACAACCTTTCCAGCATTTCTCAACCTCCTCTCATTGCACACAAACCCAGTCTCTCCCATCTACTCAATCTCCCACTTCCAGCTCCATTCCCTCCAAAACCTCAAAATTTCAATCAACACAATCTGGAACCACAAAACCCAAATTAGTAGTTCACCTTTCCTCCAAACCTCTCTCCCAATCTGAAACCTCTGTCCTATTCAAAGGACTCGCCTTCAGCCCCACTTCCAGATTCAACCAAACAGACCTCGTCAAAGATTTACTGTCCTACACTTGTACTCTCTGCTGGAAATATCACTTTGCCACGAAGAGAAATGATCCTAATCCTACTCCTAATGATCCAACTCCCCAAGACACTATCCAAATTGAACCTTGCCTGGAACAATTCCGTCCTCCGTCACAGCGGGACCACCCTCCTCTTCCTCAAAATCACCCTCTCCAAACCTTCCAGGAATTTCTGACTTCCAGCCTTGCCTCTCAATCCGTCTTAAAAAACCTTAATCCTACTCCCAACATCACCACTGCTGAAGCCCAAGCTATCCGTGATCTGAAGGATGACCGATCCATCGTCATTCTTCCGGCGACAAGGGTTCCACGACCGTGGTACTTGATCGTCGGGAGTATGTGGCTGAGGGACTGCATCAGCTTTCAGACAACACCACATACAAAGTTTGCCAAGGTAATCCCATTCCTGATGTCCAGGCGGAGCTTCAAGGAGTCCTCAGAACCATGGCCCCCCTACAAAACCTTTCACCTGACTCCATCAACCTCCTGACCCCACAGACACCCCGTACCCCTACCTTCTACCCTCTTCCTAAAATTCACAAACCCAATCATCCCGGCCGCCCCATTGTAGCTGGTTACCAAGCCCCCACAGAACGTATCTCTGCCTACGTAGATCAACACCTTTAACCCATTACATGCAGTCTCCCATCCTTCATCAAGGACACCAACCACTTTCTCGAACGCCTGGAATCCTTACCCAATCTGTTACCCCCGGAAACCATCCTTGTTACCATTGATGCCACTTCCTTATACACAAATATTCCACACGTCCAGGGCTTTGCTGCGATGGAGCACTTCCTTTCACGCTGATCATCTGCCACCCTACCTAAAACCTCTTTCCTCATTACCTTAGCCAGCTTCATCCTGATCCACAACTTCTTCACTTTTGAATGCCAGACATACCAACAATTAAAGGGAACAGCCATGGGTTATTATTATGGATGTGTTTTTATTATGTAGTATTATTATGGATGTGTTTTTATTTTCAATATAAAATAGCCTCATGCACGAAAATTACTTTCTTTTTCAAAAAATTAATGTGACTGGACACAAAAAATAGACTATTTTTACTTCTCATATGTGGGAAAGGTGACACAGAAATCGAAAACATAAAGCAGAATAGAGATGAGAACTTCAATTCCTAAACAGTAAGTATACCTTTGGAGTTTCAGTCTCCTTTATTACATTTAGTATGTGCTTACATGTGTAACATTTCTGGCAATGAAGATGATCATACAATACAAAAGGAATGGCAATAACAGATTATCTGTACCTGATTAGCTTGCTGTGCCATCACCACCAATTTACAAAGGAAAAAATTACACATATATCTAGTTTTAACAAAATAATGTAGAACTAACTGAAGGGGAGAAAATAGTTTTTCTGACACAGATTGTCTACAAATAAAGAAAGTATTCTTTACCTGTAAAATTCATCTTCTCTCATTTTTTGGTACACATGACTGCCAAATAAGTTCTTTGGTACTGGCTTTGCACGAAAAGGTTGGAATTTATTCTCCCCTGTTGCACTCAAGTCAGGTGTTGAACGAAAAAAACTTAGTTTTTTACGCTCTTCATCCCTTATAACAAAACTGAATGGCTTCATTTGTGACTGAAGCTCTGCAATAAACTGTTTTCGTAACTTTTTCCTCCTAAGGAATAAAAAAAGATGTAATTGTTTATCATCATCTTATACCAATTTATTGATGTGATATTTGGAATCTACTACAATGAGTTTAGATCTCTCTCTCTCTCTCTCTCTCTCTCTCTCTCTCTCTCTCTCTCTCTCTCTCTCTCACACACACGCAAGCACACATGCAAGCACGCACGCACGCACGCACGCACGCGCACGCACACGCACACGCGCACACACACACACACACACACACACACACACACACACACACACACGCACACACGCACACACGCACACACGCACGCACGCGCACACACGCGCACAGACACACACACACACACACACACACACACACACACACACACACACACACACACACACGTGAGTACATGTATGGAAACCAACACCTATAAAATATTAACTTTCTCTGCATATGAGAACATGAAGTATAATTACACTGACAGAAGTGGAGACTTTTACAACATGAAGCAGAAGTCTGATATTTATCAAACATTATAGAGGTGTTCATCACTTAATGGGTGATTCAACTTTCATTCCATTTCATTTCATTCCATTACACTACTGCCTCAGTGTGAGGTGTGATCCCCAAGGGCATGAATACTCTCTTGTATTCAGAAGCAAACAGCACAAAAATATCATCTTGAGAAATTACTGAAGCACATGCTGTGTATGAATGTATATGTTTTCCCGTCACATCCCAAGCATGCTTTATGGGTGACAAATTAGGGGGCCAGGCAAACCAGTCAAGGATCTGCACACTCCACAAGGTTTTTGTGCTATGTACTGCTGTTTCGTGTCTTGTATTATCCTGCTGAAATACGTCATTTGATACCCTGGTTATGAATGGTGTTCACAGTGTAGTTTACCATTCTTGTCACGTATTAGCAAGAATTCAGCCTCCTTCCAACTGTTATTGTATCAGTTCTGTTTCATATCCATCAGCTACCCACACTATGATCCCAGGAATTGGAGAGGTAGGTCTTGAGGATTGCTGATTCCTATGATCTTACTCCAGATTGTTTATTTGCACGATAGTGTCAATCTGACCATTACAAACAAGAAACTAGATTCATGCTGAAAATCACAGAATGTCACTCAGTGCCCCAGTTGTCTCTGTCATCTGTGGTATGATGTCATCAATAAATAGCACTTGGCAACTTGAGACTCAACTCAGTTTCCAGTAATCTGTCCTCTACATCTGAGTGACACTCTGCTGTAACCTATGCCCAGATTATTCACCGGAACTAGTGAAACAATCTGACAACCTCCTCATGGGGTCATTTTTCTAGTGGGACCTTTGCCTACTATTCTTGCCACACTGTTGTTGTTTGGAGTCTATCTCACCACCACTTATTTTGCTGTTACAGTACTACAGTCAACTGTCTATACGGTCAGCCAGTATGATGCCCTCCTACCCCTTATGTCAATTACTCAACCTTTCTGAAACCCGAAAATAAGCTCACACAATGATGAAATTTTAATCAACATATTCCACAGGCATGGAAATACTAGAGTGTCAGTTTGGTACCATTAGGTCAAGCTGTTCATGGTTTAATGCTTTCCATTTCAGCCAGTGTATGATACCGTTGTAAAAACAGAGTAAATGGCCATAACCACTGAAATGGCAGGTCAATATGGAAATTACAAACTTAAAGCATGTGCTAGGTATAAAAATATATGATACAAAGTTCATAAGTACAATATTTATTCAAAATTTATGAAGTACACATATAAGAGAAACAAAAATTAATTTTGTCATGCAAAATAAAATCTCAGGGTGCAATAGAGAAAGTACTGGGTGAAATATAATTATTCAAAGGAATAAAGGAAGCTTGCATTCTATAGCTGAGTAGTTGATAAGCACACAAATAACCTTGAAAATGTTGCCGAGCTTTCACACAATGTCCTCCTACAGATCTATCACTACCAATAACTCACATATGACCCCCCCCCCCCCCCCCTCACTTTTTAGTACAGGTTCCACATACTTGAATAATATTCTAGAATGAGTTGCACGAGTGATCTGTAAGCAATCTCCTTTGTAGACTGACTGCACCAAAGATTGCCACCTGCTTTACCTACAACTGAGCCTATGTGATCATTCCATATGATATCACTACACAGTGTTATGCCAAGGTGTTTGTATAATTTGACCAATTCCAACTGACTCACTGATACAGTAGTCATTGGATACTGCATTTTTTTCATTTTGTGAATATATCTGAAGATTTAAAGTACATTGTGAATCTTTGCCCCACTTTGAAATCTTATCAGGATGTTACTGAAATTTTGTGCAGGTTCTTTCAGACAGCACTTCATTATAGATAACTGCTGATTTGTGAAACATCCAATACTGTACACAAGGTCATTAATATACAACATGAATGCCAAGGGTCCTAACAAACTTAGCTAGAGCACACCTCACATCGCTTCCACAGTTGTTAATGACTCTTCATTCAAGATGACATGCTGCATCCTCCCTAAAAAGAAAATATACCCAATTCAGTCAAAAATTTCATTTGTTATCCCATACAATCATACTTCTGGTAATAAGTACAGATGTAATACAGAGTAAAATGCTTTTTGGAAATTGAGAAATACAGCACCTACTTGACTACCGCGATTATGGCTTTCAGGGTGCCACATGACAAAGTGAAAGTTGCATTTCACATTATAAGTGTTTTCAAAATTGATGCTGTTTGGCCTGAAAAAGGTAATTCTGTTCAAGCTATCTCATTATGTTCTAAGAGTCAACAACAAATTTAAGTCAAGGATATTGCACAATAATTTTGTGGATCACTTTTGTTACCCTTCCTTTAGATGGGTGTTACCTGTCCTTTCTCAAACTGTTGGGCAGGACTTTTTGTTTGAGTCTACAGATGATTATACTTAAGAGAAGAGCTAACTCAGCCATAAATTTGGTATAGAATCAGATAGCGATCCCATTGAGTCCTGGAGCTTTGTTCAATTTTAGCAATTTGAGCCATTTATCAATACCACTGACACTACTATCTGCATCACCTGTCTTTCCAGTGGCATGAGAATTAAATTGGGGCAATGACCCTCGATTTTCATTTGTAAAGGAATAATTGAAAACCAAGTTCAGGGTTTTTGGTTTTCCTTTGTTACCCACAATTTCAGATCTGTCACATCCGTGAGTGTCTGGCCACTATCTTTAGTGCCACTAACAACCTCACATGTAATCAGAATTTCTCTGGGTTCTGAGAGAAGTGGAGCCACCACCAGCTTTCACAGTGCAATGTTGACAACTTGGGCCAATGGCTTCGTAGAGTCAGAACCACACTCAAACCCCATAATCAGCTTTTACCAATTGTAATCAGGATTTATCTGATCAGGCCACTGTTTTCCTGTTAGCTAGGATCCAACTGATTTGATAAGCAGCCCAGGAGAGGCACTGTAGATGATGTCGTGCTGTTAACAAAGTCACTCGTTTTGGTTGTCTGCTACCATAGCTCATTAGTGGCAAATTTCAATGCACTGTCCTTATGGGTATGTTTGTCATACATCCCACATTGATTTTTGTGGTTATTTCATGCAGCACTGCTTGCCTTTTAGCACTGAAAACTCTATGCAAATGCCACTGCTCTCGATGAAAATGATCGGCCAGTGTGTATTCTGTGTTGAGAGGTAATGCCTGAAATTTGGTAATCTTGGCACACTCTTGACATTGTGGATCTTGGAATATTGAATTCCCTAATGATTTCCAAAGTGGAATGTCCCATGCATCTAACTCTAATTACCATTCTGTGTTCAAAGTCTGTTAACTGCTGTTGTGCAATACTAGCCAAATCAAAAACCTTTTCACATAAATCACCTGAGTACAAATGACATGGACTGCCCAGCCACTCTTCCATAAGACCACTCATTATCCACACCTTTTTATTGCTTCACCATGTGACAAGAAGCTTATTACCATCTCTGCTTTAGAAACAATAGGGTTTTGTCACCTCTCCAAGCACCAGTGGCTTCTCCATTTCACCTAACACGTTTCCACACAGCAGTTGTCTGTGTCTTTCCTTGGACAATTCTTCGTAATGCAGTTTTCGCCTCTAATTGCTACAGATTTTGCAGGCAATATGCAGTAAAACACACCAGTTTCATCTGCATTGAACAGGTTTTTCAAATCATAATTCACATTTAGACAGTGCAATATTATCATCCATTCTGTTGTTACACTTTCCTGCACATCCTTAGCTTCCTCACACACTTCACCCCACATGATGCTGTGGCTAGCTTTGCATCTGTCCATCCATCCTGCGGCTGCCTTGAACTCCACATTCCCATGCTCTTTAGGTACATTTAGAACATCATTCCCCAACACGGGCCCAGACAAAGGTAAGTTTTTCACCCTTGAACTTACGAACCATTCTCACAATATCATGTTTATTTCTTCATTTCCCATCTTCCTCAGCTTTCTTTTCATTTACTCACTCCATTTCATCCATTCATGCAGTACCTTATCCTTATTTCTTAATGTTTCATAAATTTGTGTTTTATTGCATTTGAAATGCAACTTTATTTCGCACACAGAGAATTCATCTTCCTCATTCAAATCAATTACCTTAATCTTCTTGTTAAGTGTTTGTAACACACACTCTTAGTTCAACATCATGTTGTTACTTAAAGTGTTTCAAGTAAACTCAGACTGACAGAGAACAATGCAGGTAGTGTATTTATTTGGAATTCTTGATCTTACCAGGTAAAACCATTGTTCAACAGAACAACAATCACCTGTTTCATGTGATAGCCCTGTCAGAGATGAAGAGCTTCAAGCTGAAAATAGAGTCATTGTATAGACACGAGAGAGTATGGTATACTGTAATATAGTAAAACTGTATTAGCTTTTTTCACATTATATGATGAATTATTAATGACATCTTAAATTTGTGTTCCATTTCTGCATTAGACACATTCCGCTTTGTACAAAAAAAATTAGCATATAAAAGTGTATTGACTGCATCAGGACTGAAATATCTAGTTTGGCCAGATTTCTGAATTATACACATTCCATTTTGATCCAATTTTACTGTAATAATAATAATGACAATAATAATGATAATGGCAGACATAAAAAGAATTTATAGGTGTACAAAATAGGTGTTTTTTGATACAACAAGCTTGGGGTAAAAGAATTTAAGGAGTCTGCACGAGGTAAGGATACTGGAGAATGAGGAAGATCTGGATGGAAAGAAGAATATACGAGGGTAACAAGCGGGTACAGTAACAATAGCAGTCATTATTGTTCTCTTATAGATATGTCATTAATTGTCTTGTGAAGCTGTAGACGTTACTTATTTCTTTAGTATAGTGTGGGAGCTTATTCCAGCGTTGGATTCCTGCTGCCTAGGTGGACTTTGAGAAAGTGGCTGAACAGTGGAATAGGACAGAAAGGATTTTGCTCTGATGGGAATGGATGTTTCTGCCATGTTGTCCAGACAAGAGTGTTAAGGTCAATGAGATATATTGAGGACAGTGTAAGTTGGTAAGACAGTTGAAAACACAGAGGGTATGGAAATCTCTGCGCTTGTCTGCACGCAGCCAGGATAGCTGTGCATATGATGGTCAGATATGATGAACACATGCATTCATAATCAGTTACCATTGCCATGAGTTTTCCTGGGAAAGGCCTTGCAGAATAACTTTGCTGTAATTAATAATTGGAAGTATAAGTGTGTGTATGAGTTTCTTTTTGAAGCTGAGAGAGAAAATATTGTTATTTAAGCTTTTTATATTTTGGTAGGGCATGGAGAGACATTGATGCCTTCTTCGACACTGCAGTTACATGCTCAGTCCAATATAGATTTTCTTCTATTATTATCCCTTGACACTTTGCTGAAGGAAAGAAAATGATATTTGTCCCATTTAGAATTAAATATGATAGGGATTCCCAATAATTTGGGTTAATGAGCCTAGAATGATCAGGTGATGCTAGTTTCATTTTGGATGGACTGAGCATTAATCCTATATACTTGTTTTGATAGTGCACGCAGGTGGATACTGAGATTCTCAATAGCTGTGTTCAGGTTTATTGGTTTTGAACTTAGATACAACTGGAAGTTATCAGTGTATGTGTGTTTTTTGCAGTAGGACAAAACTAATGATAAAAGATTGACAGAAAAGGAAAAGAATATAGGATCTTATACTGAACCCTGGGGAACACCTGCTACTACCTTCTCCATTGTGACTTTATGGTGCTGTACATGAGGTGTTACTGGCGAGATGGCAGGTATGAGTGAAATCACTGCACTGCACTGCACTGCACTTGGCTATAAATTTGGTCTGCTAAGTTTGGCAAGTAAACTGTCAAAGTCTACAGTGTCAAAGGCTTTGCTGAGGCCTACGAAGCACATGATGGGCAACTTTTTGTTCACCAATGGCAAGCTTCAGGTCACCTGTTATTATTAAGGCAGAAGTTGTGCTGCAATGCTTGGTTTGCATCTAGTAGGTTGCTTGTGGTTATGTATTTTGCTATCTGTTTGTGTACTTTATATACTATGGTCTTTGACAGTGCAGGAAGAATGCAAACAGGTCAGTAATCAGAGGATGCTGCAGCGAAGTCCATTTTAGGTAGTGGCTTAAATGGACCCTGTTTCCAGGCCTCAGGGAATACACTTGTGGTTGAGGAGTGATTGAAGATATCTGTTACGGTGGGCAACAGTGTGTCAATAATAAGCTTCAACATTTGGACTGTGATGTCATTGCGTCCAGTAGATGCTTATCTGATACATATTATATCGTTTTTTATTATACTGAAAGTAATAAGCTTTAGTTAGACTTTTATGTGGCTACAGTCTTTTACCCCCAAGAAATAATCAATGAGTCTGTGTCACTAGATAGTTTTTACAGAAGGCATTTAGTAATGTTTCCCATGAGATCTTGTCAAGTCCAGCACTTACAAAAATGTAATTTTCCTAATTGATTGTTGGGTGATTAAAGTCTCATCAAATGATGATAGTATGATTGGAGAATTATGCACATAAGTCCAATGTTCGGGCAATTCTCCATGCACTACACGTTTGCACACTACCACTCATCTCTTCGTGCATTGCTGTGGCCACTACTTCCACTGACTTCGAATCAGTTCATTTCCTCCCTCTATCAGGTTGCACTCCAAAAGAACCCGTCTTTTCCAAATTATTTTATCCAGACCCATGGCAGTCATCGAACCAATGCCTTTTTTAAAACCTTTCTGTGTCCAAAACTTCTCCAGAGTGACGTGTGCACAGTCATCATTCTTGTAATACAACTTTACAAGCAGAGTGCAGTCCTGCATTGACACAGTCATGGCGAATGTTGCAGACTGGAAATGAGGAAAAGTTGTGTACCCGGCGTGTTTACACCAACTTCAATGGGTCGTGCGCATGACAGGTGTTTTCATTTACGTATTCTGACACATACAGTGCCATCTATTGACCAATTTTCACCGTACTTTTTTTCTTCTGCCACACATTTTCCCCCTTCTCTGATAATATTCCATTGCAATTTGACGTCATTCTGACCAGTGGTGTTATTTTGAAAGTTTAGCTGTAATTATAATCACCCTTTATATTTAACTCACACAAAAATGATTGATCTGATCGTACAAATATAAATAAAACAAACAGATACTACATGTGGTCCTTTGATTTGTAATATTATTAACAAGAAAATGATGGGGGAAACAGATAAACAATATTGTGACTAATGTAAAGATTAGTCAGACCATGAGAATGACACCACTTATTTCTTTTGGTGATGTGATGTTTTTGGGTTATGACAATGCCAAAAATTTTATTTTAACTACAGTAGTCACTGCAGGTAAGTACCAATTTCTGATGTACCAGAGCATGTGCAGTTGGCAGTCATACAAAGTTGATTAGTTTGTTCAGATATGGTAGTCTACATTTCTGACTGTTAGTGTTCAAATGCTACATGTTATATTGTAGGGGTATTACACTACTAACATAACTGTTCATTACTTTTCTCAAGAATTACTGTGTCATTACTGATTTTATGATATGTGTTGTGGTTGGCACGAGAGCCAACACCGTGTTACTAGAGGAGGCCAAAAGGCATGCGATTTAGCTCACGCAGACTGGCGTGAGTTCTGGAACAGGACAAGGAAATTAGAATTTAGAAACAATGGACGTAGCTGGTGGAATACTTAACTTTAACCCATTAATGATGAACGTTGCTCTTGACAGTACATATTTCACAATATCAATAGTACTGACAATGGCGCCTTGCTAGGTCGTAGCAAATGACGTAGCTGAAGGCTATGCTAAACTATCTTCTCAGTAAATGAGAACGTAAGCAGGCAGTGAACCATCGCAAGCAAAGTCGGCTGTACAACTGGGACGAGTGCTAGGAAGTCTCTCTAGACCTGCCGTGTGGCGGCACTCAGTCTGCAATCACTGATAGTGGTGACACGCGGGTCCGACGTATACTACTGGACCGCGGCCGATTTAAAGGCTACCACCTAGCAAGTGTGGTGTCTGGCGGTGACACCACAATATGTATATTGGAAAATTAAGAATTGCAACAATATGGAAAGGATATATTGCTACTCATCATATCAAGGAAGCACTGTGTTGCAGACAGGCACAACAAAACACAATACAAGAAATATTTAAGCTTTCGGACAAAGTCATTCCCCAGTAGCAAAATTCTCACACATTCACACATCACAAATTTGGTTGAGAATGATGAATTATTTAGGAATAAAGGAGACGACTTACCAAAAGATAGAAACACTGCATGTCAGTAGGTGCACATGCACGCATGCGCGCACCCGCGCGCGCGCGCGCGCACGCGCACACACACACACACACACACACACACACACACACACACACACACACACACACCTGTCTCCCTACATTGTTGCTCAGTTGACCGCCAACTCTTTCCTGGCCCACGGTGGGTGTATTGGAGGGGGGGGGGGGCAGGTGGTGGGATGGGTTTGTTGGTTCTTGCTTTAGGATGCAAAACTGCTAAGGTCATAGACACCCGTATCCTAAGAAAAAATGAGTGCTAAATAAAAACCTGAGGTGAAAAGGCAAAAACCCACTCAAGCAATTTTAAAAGAGGAGCAGCTAAGGACACAGTCATCCCTAAGGAAAATTTCTCAAAATATCTTTGAGATGGCAGAGGTCCCCACCAGGGGGTGGGGGATCAAATTTGCTGCACCATGCCACTGTTATAAATAAAAAGTAAGATGTGATCAACAGAAAGCAGGTCATCTGCTAAAACAATCTGACAAAGTAGATGGAAAACACAGATGTAAACAGTTAAAAAACGGGCACTGGGTCAGATAGTGGTGCACCATTGGGGGTTGAGAGCAGCAGGTACAGAGCAGAGCAGGATTACCACTTAATACATGGTGGTGACTAAAACGGCAGTGTCTTATATGCAGCCAGGCTAGAATGACCTCCCTATGACATGAGGACCAAGAGGAAGTCGACCATGCTACTGGGAAAGGTTTAATGTCCTGGAGCTGGTTCCCCTGAAGTAAAGGCCACTGTACACTCCAAAGTCATACTAAATGCACACAGACAGTGACACGAAGGTCATCAGAGGGAACATAATGACTAGCAGGCTGAGGGAGGAGAGCTGCAGCCTTTTCAACAACATCAACAACATCGTTCCCTGGCATGACGATGAGATCAGAAACCCACAGGAACGCCACCTTGGCTCCCCCCATAGTAAGAGAGTAGAGGCAGTCTTGGATACATTGTACTAAAGACTGGACTGAGTACAGCAAGTAAAGGTTCTGAAGAGCACTGACAGTATCTGAGAAGATGACACAATTTGGAAGCCTGTGTTATCAGATGTACTAGGTGGCCTAGAGGGCATAGAGCTTCAAAGTAAAAAATCAAGAACTGCTCAAGAAGCCAATACTGAAAAAGATCATCGCCAAGTACAGAGGCACACCTGACACCATGGTCTGTCTTGGAACCATCAGTGTAGATGAAGACACTGTCCTCTCAAGCTGCATGTGAAGTGCAAGAAACTGCTATAATACACCAGCCCAGTAGTAGTCGTGTCCTTAGGAAGTGAACGGAGTCCAACATGAGCTTGTACCTCAGCACGAATTCAGGGCAGTGAAGAGCTCAAACCGATGGGGAATGTGGCAGGGAGCACAAAGCGAAGCTGTTGAAGCAGCAAACGAATGTGAACTCTGGGAGGCAACAGAGAAGATGGGCATAGCCCCAACAGAGAAGATGGGCACAGCTCATATTGATGGTCGAGGGAATCGTCAAAAAAAGGAGCATAAATGGGTGACTGGGCAGAGAAGACAGACGACTTGCATAATGGCTGGGGAGAACATCCAGCTGGCAGGACAACAGGAAGTCAGCAGCCTCACTATAAAGACTCAACAGGACTAGTACAGAAGTCATTAGTGGCTAAATTTATCCCACAGTGGTGGATGATGTTAAGATGATTTACGATAGACGGATGTGCAGTTTAATACACAGTACACCCATAACCCAGTTTTAAATGGACAAGGAACCAGTATAAATGGAAGAGAATAGTCTGATCTGCTCCCCATAAGGTACCGCATAAAACACGTAGAACACTGAGGGAGTGAGCAAAACTGACTGAAAGAGCAGAGCCCACATGTACCTTAAAAACACAGTCTTTTAAAAATTCCTGTATAAAAAGGGGCAGGACACCCATAAGCCCCATTCATACATGATACAGAGGATCCCGTCCTCCAGAAGGTGTCATACACCTTCCCCAAATAAAAAAAACATGGCCACAATTTGACACTCCTGCAAAAAAAATTGTTCATAATATGAGTTGGCAAGGTGATGATTGTCAACTACAGAGTGGTGCCTATGGAGTCCACATTGGCTGTTAGTGAGGAGATTCTGAGACTCAAACCACATCAGATGACCATTACCCATTCATTCCATCACCTTGTAGATACTACTGGTGAGGGAAATTTGGTGCTCATTGGAAGAAGGATGTTTGTCCTTACCAAGCTTAGGTATGGGAACGACAATCGCCTCACACCAGCAACTGCGAAATGTGCCATCCGTCAAAATGGAGTTATACGTGTGGAGGAGAAAGCGAAGGCCCTGTTGCAACATCAGAATGTAAACACCATCCAGTCCTGGAGCAGATGATTGGGGTGAAGAGAGTGCATGTTTAACCTCCCTCATAGTAAAAGCAGTATTGTAACCTTCATGATTCTGGGAGGAGAAAGACATTGTCCCTTCCTCTGCCACCCATTTCAGAGGGAGGAAGGTAGGATGGAAGTGAGTGGAACTTTAAATGTCTTCCAAACATTGGCCGAAGGTTTTGGAGATATCAAGAGGAGCTACAATGACATTATTCACTATATTCAGACCAGGAAATGAACTGTGGTTCCTGAAAGACAATGGAGATTACCCCAAACAACAGAAAATGGAGTAAATTTGTTACAACAGCTTTGAAAAGAAAGCATACTAGATGTTTTTCTATCCCTGAAAATGCGGCAACACTGTGCATGTAGCTGTTTATAACGAATACAGTTTGCCATCTTGGGATGGCATTTAAAACGCAGAGAGCTTGTCTCTGTGCATGGATTGGGTCACGGGATGTGTCAGTCCACCAGGGGACGGGGGCACATCACAACAAGGAAAGGGAGTGAGGTATGTTACATTCACAGCAGTAAGGGCAGCATTTGTAAGTTTTTTTGCCTTGTTATCAATGCAGGGGAAATGGTGTAAATCATAAGCGGCCAGTGAGGAGTAGAGCTGCCAGCCACCTTTGCAAAGCTGTAAGTTGGTTGGATGCACAGATGGGCTAGGCATTAGCAAACAAACGACACAGGGGAAATGGCCACTCAAGTATGTGTTGGAGAGAACGGACCACTCAAGATGACGACAAGCTGAGTAGTAAAAAGGTCCAAGTGAGAAAAGGATTGCATGGAATTGTGAAGAAATGTGGATGTATTTGTTTTCAAACATATTAGATTGAGCTGGCTGAAGATATCTACTAGGACAGCCTCTTGGACAGGAGCATAGAGATCCCCAAAGGGTATGGTGGGCACTGAAGTCATTAAGCAGCAAAAAGGGAGGAGGAAGACGAAGTTGAGTAGACATTCCAAAGAGACAAGGTGAAAGACGGGCAGCTACAGCTCGAAGCTAGGTGAGTAAGGAAATGGTGTACTACAGCTGTTGCCTTGAATGAGCACAATGACTCTCCCCATGAACTGGGGTACCTGCTTCAGTGGGAGGTGAAATTCAACCAAACTGTATCTGATGCTACGAATATCCCATTGGAAAATAACCATATCTAATGACAGACAGGAGATGGGTCAAATAAGAGAACAGTCACTGCAGTGGCTGCCGAGTGCCAGAATTTGAATGTGGACAATGACTAGGTACACAGGCTGGAGGATCATGGTCCATTAGTTCGACAGAGATGTCGGTATTCGTCTTCGGTTACCCACTAGACTGGTTGTTGGTGATGCATCCCTGTGAAAAGGAGGTTGGCTGGGTAAGGATATCGCATGGTGACACTGTTGATGAAGAATGATGAGGCAGAGAAGGGGAAGCTTGTTTGACTGCTCAGAAACATGGCATTTGTCAGGCACAGACTCAGACATTGGCTGGCTTGAAGCATGCAGAAAGTCATTGCGGAAGTACTCCTTTTTGAATCTCCATGCTTGTGTTCGCAAGGCATCCAGTTTTACTGGTGTGGGCAAAGGTTTGTTGGATGGCATCCACCCATAGCAGGTGAAGATGAGTGTGTGACCTAAATGGAAGTATCCAGTCTGCATAGCCATGTCCTTCATAGGCCAAGGTGTCGTGAGAACTGTACTATAATTGCCAAAGAATTGTGTACAAGGTTTGTGGTTCACCAACATTTTATGAGCAATGAGTAGGAACCTTTTCCTTCATCCAGATCTCCTAAATGGCTCTCTCATTGAGGCAGATTGGACAGTGACAGGAGGAAGCAACTTGATCAACCTCGCAGATCATACAGTGAGGGGAACGATGTGGACACATATCCTGATGAGCATGCCTGCCACAGGTTTTGCATGTGGCTGCATTTTCACAAGATTCACAGGTGTGGTTGTAGTGTTGACATTTACATCAATGTGTGGGATTTGGGATGTATGGTCTGACAGTGATAGCTTCATAGCCAGCCTTAATTTTTGATGGAAGTACCACATAGTCAAATGCGATGAACAGAGTGTGGACTGGCACTAATTCCTTATCTCTAGCCAGTGAGATAGTCTGTTATTTCAGTCTCGGTCAGGCCATTAATCAGCCAGATGTATTTGACACAACGGGAGGGAGTCAGAGTGTGGCAGGCCTCTACTTAAACAGGATAGCATGGAGAAGTGTTGTGTTAAACAGTTTCTGTTCTTGAAAAGCACTATCTGTCTCCAAAAGCTAGGTCCCATTATGAAACCGAGAACATGGCTTCACAGGACCAGCAATGGCATCTGCACCCTTATGAATAACAAATGGATTAATGGTCATGAAATTGTGACCATCTTCTGTGTGTGACACCACGGAGTATCAGGGTGCAGCTGGTAGAGGCAGTGATTCTTTCACCTTAACCCATTTACATTTTTGAGATGAGTATCTCATTGCGGAGAAATACCCCACGATTGCCAGTGTCTGTAACAGCATGCTCCTTCCTGCTGGGGGCCTCCATCAGGAGGGGCTCACCCACCTCAGGTGATTGTCCGTGCCTCAGATCACACCTCCTGGACTCCAGACAGAGGGACCAGTCAACATAGAGGAAGGTACCAGCTCAGACAATCACCCCTCCCTAGGCCTGGCCTTTACCAGGGGTACGTACGAGTTCTACTAGTCAACCCAGGGCTGGGAATTATGTGTTACCCAATCACCTATTATGCATCAAATGCGTGAGCAGACCTTCAGGAAAGTACAGGGAGGCACGTTTATTTCTAAACATTCACACAACACCAACTTAAATGCACGGGGCTTGGTTGGGTCAGAGGTGGAATACCTAGTAGAAGGGTGGATTAGAGAAAGAAAAGGATATTGCATAGGTTACATGGGTGGTGGAGTACCACTGCTGGAGGGAGATATTCTGCCACCCACCCAACCTATATAATATCCTTGTCTATCCCTACTCCACCCTTGATCCCAACTCTTTGTCTCAAGAATGATAACCATGCAATAGACCCAGATGCAAGACCTTCCATGCATCCTCCCCCTGTCACCTACCCCAGTCCTGTCACTAGCAAACAATAACCTATCAGCGGCATGGCCACCTATTAATGCAGTCATTTGGTTTACAAACTGAGCTGCAATGACTGCACTGCATTCTATGACTATGTGTTCATGATTACTAACAATCCCCCTGCTGCATGAATGGCCACTGCCAAAGTATAGCCAAAAGGCAGCTAGATTACATAGTTGCTGAACATGTCAAGCAATAAGATATGCTTCATTTTAATGACTACTTCACAGCCTGTGCCATCTGGATTCCATTACTTGATGGAGAAATGCATCCATGGTTACCATATTTCAAAGTTGTGCCATGTGGATTCTTCCCACCAAAACCAGCTTTTCTGAATTGCAGGTGGGAACTGCCTTTGTTCCAGTGAACCCACTGGCCTCAACCTTCACCAGTCCCTGCCCTCCACCTGCTGCCCCCTTCCTTGCTCCCACTACAGTACACACAAGCCTTCTGTCCCACCAATGCACCCGTAAGCCCTTCCCGTCCCCCTTCTGATGCTACACCTAGTAGCCCTACCTTGCCCTACTATGTCTTCCCTTCCCACCATTTACCTCCTCCCTAACCACATCACCCACCCCAGAAGATTGATGCTCATATACACAGTTGCATTCAGGCTTAAGCCTGGAGACGATAGCCGTGTGTGTGTGTGTGAGAGGAGTTATTGCTGTGTGAATGTGTGATTTATATTTCTGAGGAAGGGCTTTATCTGAAAGCTTAAATATTTCTTGTATTCTATTTTGTTGCGCCTCTCTGAGACTGACTCAGTGCCTCCTCTATGTGGTGAGCAGTGCTCTACTGTTTCCATATTATTGTTATTCCATACTGGACTTCCATTTGGAAGATTAGGAATGGTTGTTTAATTGTCTTTTGTAACCTAATAATTGTTCAAACAATGCAAATGCAGGAATAGCTCGTCATGAAATTAGTCTGTAATCAGACTATTTCCGAGCAGTGAAAGGCAAAGAAAATGTTGCAATGATTTGCAATTTCAAAATGTTTCATCAATACTTTCACACTTCATCTAATGGCATGCTAATCACATACAGGGAGTACAACTGCCTTTGATTTGTGGTAACTATAGCTATTTTGTTTCATAAAAGTTTCAGTCAAATAACATAATTCTATCTGTGAAGCTAATGCAGGCTAGGAAATCCATAAATAACCAAAAAAGATGAGCAATGCATACACCACATTGTTTTCAATTGATAATGAACCACAAATGAAACTAACAATACCTGTTCTTACCTCAAAGAAGAACATTGTTTTAAATTGATAATGAACCACAAATGGAACTAATAACACCTGTTCTTACCTCAAAGTAGTACACTATTCCAGACACATTGGTTAAGGACTGGAACACACAAGTCAAGAAGACAAACAATTTTCAAAATAGCTAACATAAGAATATGTGCTATAAATTACTAAATTTCAGCCTTTTTTAAAGCACATAGCTGTAATTCTTGAGCATACTGTGCAAATGATCTTTGAAAGATCATTAGTGTTGCCTGTCAACAAAAATAAATATAAACATAAATCAAATAAGCATGTGAGTAAGCATAAATTTGAAATAAAAACTAATGAAAAACAAATTAGCAAAGATTAAAAAATTTCAAACCTCTGTGATTTATTCTTCAACTATAATGATAAACTAAATACATCAGTGAGTTCTCAGAAACTGTATCAGCAAAAGAAATCAACAGTAATTAAAGTAAAAATACAACATCATTTAACAAAGATAATAACAGAGGTTGTCTCTCATCATACCAAGAATTTTTTTCTAAATACCTTCTCTCTTGCTGGGCCATTATTTTGTCATAAAGTGGCATATGAGTGTGCAGAGGCACAGGATTAGCTCGAAAAATACTCTTTTCTTCTTCTGATTTGTCATCATCTTCATAAAGCTCATTTCGCAACACATTTAAGCGTCTCTCTTCTTCATCTCTAACAAAAATTATGAAGTGCTATTATTTATCTCATAGCATACAGTTCACAAATAATTAAATTTTATGTATAGGAAACACGTCTAGATTTATGCTGAAACATAAATTATTACTAAACATACATTATTTTAAAGGTATGACCACGATATGAATCATTTATAAAGAAGGCAATTAAATACAAAATTATCCTGCTCCAACCGTAAATTTGACTTTCATGAATTCATCCAGAAGATAAAAAGCAATTCCATCATGAGTATATTGCACACAAACATATTTTTGTAACCTCTGCTCCATGCTAAATACATTTTAAGTTGCACATACTATAGTGACTGGGCATAAGACTTAAATGATGTATGGGAAACAAAACTTATTTGTACTGAGTGGTATAACTCTGTCAAAAAGGAAAGTGTTCCTGTTAACTGTAAAAGTAAGGCAATGTATTAAAAAAGTACACTGACTGAAACAAATAAGCAAGCGGACAAGATATCACACATTGCGTAAAGATGACTTTTTAAATTAGTATCATATCAAATATAGCATCAAACAGTTCCAAATACAGTATGATGTAATGGTGAAGGTGCTCTGTTTGTGTTTTTATCAAGTCATCAGTCAGTCAACTCATTTAATGCTGTGAACCTTGAAATTTTTCAAGCACATTGAATGTTCAGTGATGTATTGAAAGTGCAGCTGCTAATCATTTTCTACCATGCACAATATTTCATCTGGACACTATCAGATATCTTCAGTTGAATTGTCCAAGATTCTGAAAACTCATGTGAATGTGTATGGTAGGTGCTCAAATGAAATACCAAATATGGTACCACTCCCAAAAAACATCTACTGCTGCCCTTCATCTATTCCCTTGCTATGATAATCTTTCATTTCTATTCAGCTATTGTATACAATATTCTCCATATGCTGCTAGTCTTCGCCTGCCTCCCTGATTTTTTTCCCTCTACTTCTCCCTCCATTGCCAGACTAATTATTCCTGGATGCTGTAGCCCATTCACTTGCTACTGTTCTGGCAGATATCATCTGCTGTAAACATCCATTCTCACGCATTATTTTTAATGCTTCTTCATTACATATGCTACTATTTCCGTTTACTTAATTTTCAACATTCTCCAATAACATCACATTTCAAATGTTCTCATTTCATATTATCCAGATTTGTGATGGTTCACATTTCACTTCCATCTAATGCTGTGCTCCAGACATACACTCTCAAGACTTATTCCTCAGTTCCATATCAATGCATGATATCTATAGAAGTGCTCCACTGCAAAAAGCTGTGACAATTTATGTCCAATACCTTCCTTGCTTCAACCATCCATTGTAATCTTGCTTCCTTGACAGGAGAATTCTTTCACCTCCACTACTACACACTTACCAATTTCAATGTCAAGTGGGTTGTTGTTGTTGTTCTCCATCACCTCAGCCTTTGATCTGTTAATCCTTGAGCAATATTCTGGTCCTTCAAAAGGTCTTCTTTATATCTGGACAAATGGGCTCTATAGTATGTGAACTTTAGTACCGACATCTGTTCCTCATGAATTTTTTTTTCTTGTTCTGAAATTTTTCTGCCTTTCCGTTGTTGCTTCTCTAACACAAACTGAACAACAGTGATGGTAAGCTGCAACTTTGCTGTACTCAATTTCTTGAGCTTCCAAATTTGTTACACCCATTTGAGTTTTTTAGAATGTTCATCTATTTCTACATTTTCATTCCAATATCCTAAGGATAGCTTATTCCACATTATGTTGTCAAAAGCTTTCTCTATGTTCACAGATGCTAGGAGGGTAACTTGATTTTTTCTTCGCTCTACCTTCCATTATAAAACACAGTGACAGAATTGTCCTCTGGTACCAACTGGGTCATTCCACATGATGTGAGCCAGTTATTGGAATCATCACCACTTGAATGTCTCTAGTTTTAATGACATTTTGAACACATGTTTGCTGTAATAGGTAGAAGATGTGCTTTGTTGTTGCTGCACACATTTTAGCGATTTTGATCTAGAGAAACTCAGTGCTCTTCTACAGCATGCAAATGTAGAAGTGTGTACAGAATCAGCTAAGTGAAAGATCTGTGCAATACATATGTTTATTTGTGTATAAAAATCAAGTTAGTAATTTTCCTTTTTGTGAAACCACATGCACAAGATCATGTGCTGATTTAAAGAACTAGATTCACATATTTTACTGTTTGCATCACTTCTGCATAATCTTTCATTGGTGTAACAAAACCCATTTGTACAGTGATTCATTGTGAAATTTTGAACATCCATGAAGGCCATGTTAAACTCTTACTGTTATTATCAATTATAGGCTTAACCTTAATTGGCTCTTTTAAAATTTTGGAGAACAGTAGGCCTATCCTAATTCAAAACAATGTTCTCTAATTTTATTGTACAGTTACATGGGAAATAGATTATTTTTGAGAATTATCAGAGGCTTACAAAACTATATTTTCATCAGTATGAATGTTTTGGGTACATAATTTATTTCATGGCAAATCTGCATATGTGGTTCACTGCTAGTGCCAAAGAATATATCGCCCCTAAATTTCATTGTACATCAGTGCAAATAAACTTGTGTTTATGAGAATTTTCAGAAGCTACCAATTATGTTACTGAGAATTTTCAGAAGCTACCATGGTCCTTTGCATAATCTATAAGCAATTTAAAGCAAATTGGTATTTGTAATTTAGTTACTACACAGATTTTCCAACTAACATATTGTATTACATCTAGTTTTCCCTTAAAGAGGAGTAGCCCTACATATTATCTGCATTTATCATAAATTAATTCTGTTTTCAAGTTTGCTAACAGTCATGCTGTAACCATTGGTGGAGACTTTAACCATCCAACAATTAATTGGGAAAATTATAGTTTTGTTAGTGTGGGGCATCAAATACATCCTGTGAAACATTACTAATTGCCTTCCCTGAAAACTACCTGTAACAGGTAGTTAGGAACCCCACTCATGATGGAAATATATTGGATCTAATGGCAACAATTAGACCTGACCTCTTTGAGGATGTCCACAATGAAACTGGTATCAGTGACCAGTATATGGTTGTGGCAACAATGATTTCCAGAGTACAAAGAATAACTAAAACAAGCTGAAATATATTTATGTTAAGTAAAGTAGATTCAAAAAATCACTAGTGTCATATCTCAATGAGAAGCTTGAAACTTTTAGCACAGGGCAGGAGCATGTAGAGGAACTCTGGCTCAAGTTTAAAAGAATAGTTGACCATGCACTGGATAGATATGTACCCAGTAGAACAGTTCGTAGTGGGAGGGAACCTCCATGGTATACAATCACTGTAAAGAGAGATTACCATATAATAGGTGTGAAACAAAATGTAGGGCTATAGATAGAGAGATGCTGAATTAAACACATTTGGCTGCCACAAGTGCAATGCATGATGCATTCAATGACTACCGTAGCGAAATATTGCCAAATGGCATTTCACACAACCCAAAGTAATTCTGGTCATATGTAAAGGCTCTTAGTAGCTAATGAGACATAACTGAAATTTAGGGTAGCAAAGCAAAAGCTGAAATGCTTAACTCTGTTTTCAAATGTTCCTTTACAAAGAAAAAATGAGGAGAATTGCCCCAGTTCAATCCTTGCACCACTGAAAAGATAATGAAATAAGTATTAATGTCAGTGGCATTGAGAAACTGCTGAAATCATTAAAATTGAGCAAAGCTCCACAGCTCAATGGAATCCCTGTCAGACTGTATAATGAATTTGCAGTTGAGTTAGCCTCTATTCTAACTACAATCCATTGCAGATCCCTCGAACAAAAAACTGTGCCAAGTTCTTGGAAAAAAGCACAGGTCACACCCACCTACAAGTAGGGTAGTAGAAGTGATCCACAACACTACAGTCCAATATTCTTGACATCAGTTTGTTTGAGAATCTTAGAACATATTCTGAGCTCAAACATAATGGGGTACCTTGAACAGAATGACCATCTCAGTGCCAACGAAATTATTAATTTTCACCACTGGTTTTAGTGTTGCCATAATAGAAATCTCATTTTGTGTATCTGCTTCAATTCTTATAGGGAATTAGCAACATTTTAGCTCAACAGATTAAAAGATAATCAACAGTCTTAATTTAAAGTTATTTGTTCCCTGTCTTATAATACATCGCACCAGCCAAAATGCAGTCCTGCTGCGAATGCTGTTTTTGAACACAGGATGAGTTGTTTGACATTCTTAAGCAGCTGAAAATTGCCCTGAATACTGTAAAATGGTTGGCAGCAGCTGCAAATCGGTGTGTTGGAAGGGCTCTCAAAAATCATGTACCTGTGATACCTGTACCAGAGGTACCTCAAGTACCTGCAGATCCTGTCTCCTCTGCAGAAAGTACAGGATCTATCATTACTCATTCACTTGACGGTGAGTGGCATGGTATCCTGTACAGGTGGACATGAACCAGGAAAGACTCGGGCTGTTCTACTGAACTCGCACTTTTCTCACATGACTTATTGAAAGCTTTGGATCAAGGTAATGAAGTAGATGCAGTACTTCTTGATTTCCCAAAAGCATTTGACTCAGTTCTACACTTACACTTATTGTCAAAAGTATGATCATATGGAGTATCAATGAAATATGTGGCCCGATTGAGGACTTTTTGGTAGGGAGGACACACCATGTTACCTTGGATGGAGAATCATCATCAGATGTAGAAGTAACTTTGGGTGTGTCCCAGGGAAGTGTGTTGGGACCCTTGCTGTTCATGTTGTATATTACTTACCTTGCAGACAATATTAATGGTAAAATAAGGCTTTTTGTAGATGATGAAGTTATCTATAATGAAATACTATCTGAAAGAAGCTGCACAAATATTCTGTCAAATCTTCACAAGATTTCAAAGTGGTGCAGAGATTGGCAACTTGCTCTAAATGTTCAGAAATGTGAAACTTTACACTTCACAAAACGAAAAAATGTAGTATCTTATGAGTACAATATGAATAAGTCACTGCTGGAATCGGCCAACTCATACAACTACTTGGGTATAACACTTTGTAGGGAATGATCATATAGGTTCAGTCAAGTTGATTTTGAACATATACAGAGAAGGGCGGCACGAATGGCCACAGGTTTGTTTAATCTGTGAGAGAGTGTCACAGAGATACTGGAGGAACTGAATTGGAAAACTCTTGAAGATAGACAAACTATTCTGAGAAAGTCTATTAACAAAGTTTCAAGAACCAGTTTTAAACAATTACTCTATTAATGTACAACAACCCCCCTACATATTGCTCACATAGAGATCTTGAGGATTAGATTAGAATAATTACTGCATGCATGGGGGTATTCAAAAAAATCATTGATCCCACCTTCCATTTGTGGATGTAACAGGAAGAAGCCCTAATAACTGGTACCCTCTGCCATGCACCTCACAGTGGTTTGCAGAGACTAGACATAGATGCAGATGTTTCTACAGAATAAAACTACGATGTCCTTAATTTGAATTCAACAAACAAAAAATTCAAGGTTTTAGGAGGCTTCCAGTGGACTGCAAAAAGATGCCGTGCAAGCTTTATAACCATTTAGGCTAAATTAAAGATGACTTAAAAATTGAAATCAGTAGTTTTTTGTTTAAAAGAAAAACTTGAAAATATTACTGTCAAACATTCAGTAACTGACATATTTACTATTTGATAGATTTTTGTTATTTTTTAAGTGCTATAATTTCCCATATTTGCTAAAATTTGTAGTTTTCATACATATACAAGGTGATTAATTATAAAGTTAAACTTTCAAAACACTGTAGAAATAACACCACTGGTCAGAATGATGTCAAATTGCAACGGAATATTATCAGAGAAGGGGTAAAACATACGGCAGAAGAAAAAAAATAGTGATCAATAGATGGCGCTGTATGTGTCAGAATACATAAATGAAAACACCTGTCATGCTCACGACCCATTGAAGTTGGTATAAACACACTGGCTACACGACTTTTCCTCCTTTCCTATCTGCGACATTCGCCATGACTGTCTCAATGTAGGATTGCGCTCTGCTTGTAAAGCTGTATTACAAGAATGATGACTGCACACGTCGCTCTGCAGAAGTTCCGGACATCGAAGGGTTTGAAAACAGGCGTTGGTCTGATGACTGTTGTGGGTCTGGAGAAAATGATTTGGAAATTAGAAAAGATGGGTTCTTTTGGAGTGCAACCTGATAGAGAGAAGAAACAAATTGATTCGACGTCAGTGGAAGCAGTGGCTACAGCAATGTAGGAAGAGATTAGTGGTTGTGTGCAAACGTGCAATGCATGGAGAATTGCCCGAACATTGGACATACCCATGAGCACGGTGCATAAAATCCTACAAAACATCCTTCTTTGCTATCAATTCAAAATTACCGATGTGCACGAGTTGCTTCCTGTTGACCTGCTAGCAAGAGTGACCTTTGATTTAAAATTTCTTTCTCACATGGAAGTGGACAATGATTGGCTGTATAAGATTTTGTGGACAGGCGAAGCCCACTTCCATCTGATTGGATATGTCGATACACAGAATTGTCAAACATGGTAACAGAAAATCCACACACAATCAACCAGTATCACTTCATCCTGGAAAGGTCACTGTGTGGTGCAGGTTTACGGCATATTTATCATAGGGCCATATTTTTTCTAAGAGAGGTGCTTCCGGTCCTGTTACCTGTACCATCACCAGTAAATGCTATGAGCATCTTTTGCACAGCCACATCATTCTAGCAGTGTGGATGGGATCTTTTTTATTCAAGATGGCGCACCTCTGCAGACTGCAAATCCAGTTAAGCAGCTGCTGAAGCGCCGTTTCAGAAATTCCAGAATTATCAGCTGCCATTTCCCTATAGTCTGGGTGTCCCAATCACCTGATCTTAATCTGTGTGACTTCTTGCTATGGGGTTAGCTGAAAGATGTGTTCAGTGTTCCAATTGTAAACTTAACAGCATTGGAGGCATACATTGCAAAATACATTCTGAACATGAACCCAGAAACCCTTCAATCAGTTGTGGAACATGCTGTTCCTCGATTTCAACATGATGGAGAAAATGGTGGACAGCATATTGAACATGTTTTGCGCTAGTCACATGGAAATTAATAATCCAACTTTATTTGTATTGATGCTTTTTATGTGGTTTTTGGCCTCAGGACAGTTAAAAATCAACGTGATTTATGCTTTTTATGCAGTTTTTTGATCTCAGGACAGTTAAAAACCAATTTTTCCCATCCGAAGTGATATGACCTTGCCATGGTGGATGGACTAAGGTAACTAACAGTATAACCTCTGTACAAAAATCCACACTGAGTAGTACAGTTTGTTTAAGATCAATTGTACACCTTAAGCATTGTTGTATGATTCATGTGTCATTTGCAGTCAACCACTATTAAATTATGATGCTTACAGCACCATCTATTGCTAAATTTTGTAATTATTTACTTTTCTACTGCCATACGTTTTCCCCCTTCTCTGATAATATTCTGTTACAATTTGACATTATTCTGACCACTGGTGTTATTTCTACAGTGGTTTGAAAGTTAAACTTTAATTATAATCATCCTGTGTAATCAAAACCAAGACATTACTGCAAGAATACAAATCCAGGATGGAAGAACTCTAAGAGTAAAATATACTACCATGCACTAAGAAGTGACTAATTTTCTGTTTTTAATTCTAGAAACAGAACAGGTTACGGCCTGCCTTTATACACTACTGGCCATTAAAATTGCTACACCAAGAAGATGACGTGCTACAGACGCAAAATTTAACCGACAGGAAGAAGATGCTGTGATATGCAAATGATTAGCTTTTCAGAGCATTCACACAAGGTTGGTGCCGGTGGTGACACCTGCAACATGCTGACATGAGGAAAGTTTCCAACCAATTTCTCATACACAAACAGCAGTTGACCAGCGTTGCCTGGTGAAACGTTGTTGTGATGACTCATGTAAAGAGGAGAAATTCATACCATCCCGTTTCCGACTTGGATAAAGTTCGGATTGTAGACTATTGCGATTGTGGTTTATCTTATTGCGACATTGCTGCTCGCGTTGGTCGAGATCCAATGACTGTTAGCAGAATATGGAATCGGTGGGTTCAAGAGGGTAATACTGAACGCCATGCTGGACCCCAATGGCCTCATATCATTAGCAGTCGTGATGACAGGCATCTTATCCGCATGAATGTAATGGATCGTGCAGCCATGTCTCAATCCCTGAGTCAACAGATGGGGATGTTTACAAGACAACAACCATCTGCACGAACAGTTCGACGACATTTGCAGCAGCATGGTCTATCAGCTCTGAGACCATGGCTGTGGTTACCCTTGACGCTGCATTACAGACAGGAGCGCTTGCGATGGTGTACTCAACGACAAACCTGGGTGCACGAATGGCAAAATGTCATTTTTTTTGGATGAATCCAGGTTCTGTTTACAGCATCATGAAGGTCACATCCGTGTTTGGCGACATCGCGGTGAACGCACAATGGAAGCATGTATTCGTCATTGCCATACTGGCGTATCACCAGGCCTGATGGTATGGGGTGCCATTGGTTACACGTCGCGGTCACCTCTTGTTTGGATTGACGGCACTTTGAACAGTGGACATTACATTTCAAATGTGTTACGACCCACGCCTCTACCCTTCATTCGATCCCTGTGAAACCCTACATTTCAGCAGAATAATGCACGACCGCATGTTGCAGGTCCTGCACGGGCATTTTTTGGATACAGAAAATGTTCGACTGCTGCCCTGGCAAGCACATTCTCCAGATCTCTCACCAATTGAAAACATCTGGTCAATGGTGGCCGAGCAACTGGCTCGTCACAATACGCCAGTCACTACTCTTGATGAACAGTGGTATCGTGTTGAAGCTGCATGCGCAGCTGTACCTGTACACGCTATCCAAGCTCTGACTCAATGCCCAGGCATATCAAGGCCATTATTAGGGCCAGAGGTGGTTTTTCTGGGTACTGATTTATCAAGATCTATGCACTCAAATTGTGTGAAAATGTAATCACATGTCAGTTCTAGTATAATATATTTGTCCAATGAATACCTGTTTATCATCTGCATTTCTTCTTGGGGTAGCAATTTTAATGGCCAGTATTATTTCTACAAATGTAGTTCAAGTAATTGACACATTCACACTTAGGTTCCAGATACACACTGACAAATGTGTGCTCTGTTTTAGTCTCGATGGCAGCCACTAACAATTATCAACATGATGACCAGGTTGCTACCAACAATTAAAATGCAGCACCTATTACGTGTGTGTGTGTGTGTGTGTGTGTGGTGTGTGGTGTGTGAGTAAAAGGACTAAGTGGATTTGCTTTTTAAGAATAGCATTCATACAAATAATGTAAAAATTTTAAGTTAGTTGACAGGTATCCCTGCTTAAAGGAAGTCCCTCTAACAAAGCAATCACTTTCAGCAGAGGTGAGGCATCCATTTAGTGAAGAAATTAGCATATTTCAACAAAATGTAATAGGCATTAGAGATAAAGTTAGTGAATTGCTTATCAATGACTCTGACATTATTGCTATATTGGAGCACCACTTAAACACTCTGACGATTCAGAGGCTTCCTTTACCATGTTACAGATTAGATGGCTGTTTTTCAAGGAGTTCTTTGCAGAGTGGGCGAGCGGCCATGTACGTAAAAAACAGTATTCCATTTGAGTCTGTAGACACTTCAGAGCACCCACTCACTGAACAGGTATTTGAATGTTGTGCAGGGGTAGTTGAACTTAGTGAAACTAAACTTCTAATTATTGTTGTTTATAGGTCCCCTAACTCTGACTTCACAGCATTTCTGCCCAAGCTAGAGAGCACTCTTGGTTCACTTTATAGCAAGTACCAAAAATTAGTTATAAGTGGTGACTCCAATATTAATTTTGTGTGTGAATGTGCAAAAAAAGGATGTCGGAAAATTTCCTAAATTCATATGATCTGGTGCAGACTCTGGTTCCTCCAACCAGGATGCAGGCAAACAGTAGCACACTGACAACATTTTTATTCATTCTTCGTTACTAGACGGGCATTCTGTTAATAAAAGGGTAAATGGTGTTTCAGATCATGATGCACAAATTTTAACACTAAAAAGCTTTTGCACTCAAATAAATGTTATATATAATTACAAACTATGTAGAAATCTATTCCAATGGCAACAGAGATTTTTTTAAAATCTTGCTAAGGAACACGAGTGGCAGGATGTTTATTGTGCCGATAACCTAAGAGACAAATATAATTGTTTCCGTAACACTCTCTTTGAAAGTTGCTTTCCATTAGGTCATTCTAAACAGGGTACTAGCAGTAAAAGGCAGCCTATGTGGCTGACTAGTGGAATAAGGATATCATGTAGAACAAATTGGGAATTATATCAAAATGTTTTAAATAGTCACAATCAAGCTACAGTAACCCACTGTAAACAGTATCGTAAGGTGCTTAAAAATGTTATTAGGAAAGTGTGGTATGAAAATAAAATAGCTAGTTAACAGATAAAATTAAAAGCATATGGTCAGTCATGAAGGAAGTGTCTGGTCAGCAGCACACGGTCAATGGTATAAAGTCAGTTCATAGTAAAAACATTTCTCTTACTTATAAGTCACATATATGTACAGTATTTAACAATCACTTTCTGAGCATTGCTTGTGTATTAAGTAAAAACTCAGTTTCTACAGGGAATCATATAACTCTTTTGGAAAATGCCTTTCCAAGATTGGTGTCTGAAATACTCCTTTGTGATACTGATAAGGTGGGGATTGAGTCAATAATTAAATCACTGAAGACTAAGGACTCTCATGGATATGATGGAGTGCCTAACAGAATGTTATTAAAGTACTGTGTTGCACCTGGTAGTGCTGTATTTAACCATATTTGTAATTTTTCCTTTATGAATGGTCAGTTTCCTGAATGATCAAAGTACTCAGTAGTAAAGCCGCTTTATAAAAAGGGAGAAAGGGATAATGTAGACAATTTTAGATCTATTTCTAAGCCATCAGTGTTCACTAAAGTTACTGAAAAGGCTGTGTATGTTAAGGATTACTTCAAAAATGGGTCTGAGCACTATGGGACTTAACTTCTTTGGTCATCAGTCCCCTAGAACTTAGAACTACTTAAACCTAACTAACCTAAGGACATCCTACACATCCACGCCTGAGGCAGGATTCGAACCTGCGACCGTAGCGGTCGCGCGGTTCCAGGCTGTAGCGCCTAGAACCGCTCGGCCACCCTGGATGGCTGTAAGGATTACTGATCATTTTATATAACATAATTTGCTCTCAAATGTACAGTTCAGTTTTATAAGTGGTTTAACAACTGAAAATGGTATTTTTTTCTTCTCTGTGAGGTGCTGGATGAATTAAACAAAAGGTTTCATATGATAGGCATCTTCTTTGATTTTACTAAGGTGTTTGACTGTGTTGATCATAAAATATTGCTCCAGAAGTTGGACCATTATGGAATACAGAGAGTAGTTCACAATATGTTCACTTCTTAGTTTGATAAATAACAAAATATCATTATCCACATTGTTGCTAATGGATATGGGGTCTGAGTGGGGCACAGTCAAATGAGGGGTGCCGCAGGGATCAGTGCTTGGGCCATGCCTGTTGCTTATTTATATAAATGATCTGCCTTCTAGTATACAGATGATTCTAAAACATTTCTCTTTGCTGATGACGCTAGCTTGGTAGTAAGAGACGTTGTGTGCAACACTGCCTCTGTTTCCAATAGTGCAGTTCATGATGTAAGTTCATAGCTTGTAGAAAATAAACCAAAACTAATTCACAGTAAGACTCCATATTATGAGAAGGAAAGTTGCTACTCACCATATAGCAGAGATGCTGAGTCACAGATAAAACACACACACACACACACACACACACACACACACACACACACACACACACACAAAGCAACGTACATACACGACTGCAGTCTCAGACAACAGAAACCACAGTAAGACTTGGTTTTTACTGATTCTAACATACAATTCAACAAAACCTGATGTTTAAATTTCACAGAATGAGCATATGATTAGTGAAACTGAACAGCTCAAATTTCTAGGTGTTCAGATAGATAGTAAACTATTGTGGAAAGCCGACATTCAAGATCTTGTTCAACGACAACGATTTTTTACTATTTGAACAGTATCTGAAGTAAGTGATAGTTCGACATGAAATGTTGTCTACTTTGCTTATAACGTATGGTATTATATTTTGGGGTAACTCTTCCATTTTCAAAGGATATTTTTGGCTCAGAAACACATGGTTCAGACAATAAGTGATGTAAGTTCACAAACCTATTGTCAACCCCTGTTATTAGTCTGAGTACTCCGACATTGATATCCCAATATGCATATTCTTTACTGTCATTTCTTCTTAACAATATCAGCTTATTCCCAAGAATTATCAGCTTTCATTCACTTAATACTAGACAGAAATCCAATCTGCATTTGAATCACACTTCTTTGACTCTTGTGCAGAAAGATGTGCAGTATACAGCTGCATCCATTTTCAATAAGCTACCACAAGAATTCAAAAATCTTGGCAGTTATCCACATACTTTCAAATCAAAACTGAAGAGTTTCCTCATGGGTCACTCCTTCTATTCTGTCAGCAGATCCTTGAAAAATTAAGCTGATTCTTGTGTTATATTGTTGATTGCATTCACATAGACTTATGGATTGACTTTTTTCGGGTTCATAAACATTTTATTTTATCTGACATTACTTTTACATTGTAATTTTATGCACTGAAACATTCCACAGCTTTCGAGATTTGCTCCTCAATTTGTCCTACAGAATTAGATGTGCAAAATAAATTAAAAAATGAATGGTAACCTCCTATACCTTTAGAATTAAAAACAGAAAATTAGTTCTAGGACATGTGAGTAATTCGTTGCCAACTTAGCTGACCGTTTACTAGGCAACTTCAAGGTATTGTAACACACGGCTGTCCAGTTTCAATTATTTAGTGTAGGACATATGTTAGCACCGACTTACAGCTTTGCACAATTGGTTGGTTGAACAAGTCCCAGTGCCATCAAGTTTCTTTTAGTAACTGAAAAAAAAAAAAGAGCTGAGGAGACTATGCTCTGTCCACAATCTTTACAGATTCATTGATCTGCTTCGATCCATGAAGCCTAGCTCCTCGATCTGATTTCTTGCAAAAGCATTGCTGCAGTGCATTTGTGAAAACAAATTGTCTCATTGTCTCATGGTCGAAAGAACAGACATCAAATCTATATAAGTATATAGTTCTGGCAAGACCGGCCATGACCCTCTTCTTCTGTGCAGATGGACACATATTACCCGAACTTTTACATGACTTGGTAAGAATGTCTTCCACGAGTAATGAGTGTGTTGAGTAGGGACACTACAAATGTTGTGTGTGGACATATAAGGAAAGAATGTGGGTCTCGTGGTAAGCGTGTGCAAGATAGTCCCTGCAGTCACACTATCCTCTGAGCCCGCAGTGGCTTAGATGGATAGAGCGTCTGCAATGTAAGCAGGAAATCCCAGGTTCAAGTCCCGGTCGGTGCACACATTTTCACCTGTCTCAGTTGATATATATCAACGCCTGTCAGTAGCTGAAGGTATTAATATATAATTCTAATTTCATTCTATATGGCTACAGGTCATCAATGGTGTCTGTTCTTTCGGAGATGTCTGAAAGAACAGACACCATATACATATAAGTATATTCCTTGAATTTGGATGGCACTAGTACTGCAGGCTATTGTCGGGAAGCTTGTTCATTTTTCAATGTAGTGCAAAACCTTTATAATTTTTTCTTCTGCTTCTACAAAGTGCTGGGATAAACTTTTTTCTTTCATGAAACCAGGAAGCAAAATGGTACAGAGTTTATCAAAAACACATTGGTCAGCAAGAGAGGAAGTGTGTGCAAGTCCATATGAAAATTTGGAGGGAGTTATCAGTGCCAAGTATTTGAACTGACATCATTAGTCAAGTGACCCAAAAGCTTCTGAAGTCATCAGCAATTGATGATTATTGGTCTGGCCAATGAACTCCAAAATGCTGCTTGAACCTCAATTTACACAGTTGTCTGAAAAGCTGGGATACTACAAACTGTGGGCAAGGTGGGTTCCAAAAATGCTCACTGATCAGCACAAAGAGCAAAGAATGTGTAATGCATGACAGTTTTTGGAGCGCTATGTACAAGATGGAAATGATTTATTTTCCCATAATGTTATAGGAGATGAGATATGGATACTGTACAAAATCAAACAATGGTCAATGCAGTGGTGCCATTCAAGTTCACTCACACTGAAACACTTTAAGCAATCCGCATTCTTTAATCAAAAAATAATGGCTACTATTTTTTGAGAGAAAAATGGGTATCATTTTGATTGATTTCATGGACCATGGGTCAACAATTACAGCTGAAGTATATAGTAAAACACTAACCAAACTGAGACGCGCAATATAAAATCAATGCCACGGGAGACTGTTATCTGGCATAATCATCCTCCATGACAATCCACCCCCTCACACCAATGCCAAAATCAGGGAGAAAATTCAGTATTTTTATTGGAAACTTTTTGAGCACCCTCCGTACAGTCCTGACCTTGCTTTAGGTGACTATTTCCTCTTTTTCTTTTGAAAAAGTGGCTGAGCAGACAATGATTTCACAATGATGTTAGACTCAAGACTGGCATTACTAACCAGTTCAATTCCCAGGTGGCAGAATTGTATGCAGAAGGGTTCAAGAAGCTGGTGCAGTGTTACAGGAAGTGTATGGATGTGAACAGCAGTTATGTTGAAAAGTAAAGTAGATATTCAGTAAGATATTATTGTCAATAGAAACTATTTCTCATGAGCTTACTTTTTTATGGCCAAACTGACCTTAGCTTTGAAATACTCCTGGTGCAATGTTAACAAACACAGTTACACCCTTCACGGTTTTCCTGGAAAAAGGCATTGTCAAGTTGGCTGCTAGTGGATCTGCCGAAGAGGGGTGAGGGGGTACACTCAACACTGATTTTACTTCTGCTGATACCTACTATTATAAGGCTTGCAAAACTTCTATTTGCCTATGTAATTCCTCATTGTATTCTTTATGCTGAGCACTCACTGCCAATAACTTAGTTACTTGTTCTGATAAAGCAGCATTAGACTTGCCCCTGGTAGCTGCACATGTGACTGGCATTTTGTGTATTCCACAACTGTACTTACAACAACAGACACAGTGGAAAAAACTACACTTATAATACACACAAGAAATGACCTCAATTACTTTTTATGCCAGATCATGGCCCAATGTCACTTAAAAACAGTCCTTTGTCAAATGTCAAATCATCTACCAATGGCACACTGACGTAATGTGTGCCAACTCATGTCCTAATAAATGACAAAATTCACATCTCACTGATGTTACATACTCTTAGATAGTAACAAGTCTGCAGGCTCCTGCAGATTAACAAATATTACACAGAGTACAATTGATGTCCCTATGACCTAACACGGCAATACAAACCAGTATGGCGATGTGCACATTCTGAAGTACCTTGGGGCCATTGGCTAGGTCACGGCAGTTCACACAACATGACTGAACTTGTGCAAGCTAGCTGGCCCAGCTCGTGGTAGGCATTGGTTGTCTGGCGATGATGCCCAACAGATCTATGACTATTTTGACTAGGGCCCACTCACGGACCTCACAGGGAGTGCTCCAGTAACTTCCAGCAGGTCTGCATGGGACAGCAATAGCAGTGCAGAGGACAGAGGAAGACCAGGGATGTCAGTGTCTGTTCATGATGCCAGTTGGAGGCAGCAGCAGTTAGCACACCTCCCACATATAACAGCACCGCGATAGTACATCAAGCACCATCATTTTGGTCCTCAGTGAGCCGGTGACAGAAGGTTCCAGGTCTTCACATCAGTGGATGAGAAGTTGGCAGCTTACAGTGGCTAATTCCAGCAGACTAGGCTGCTGCAGTACTAAAGCTGGTAGTCAACTGGTGAACGGTAGTCAGCACATTACATGTCCTACATCGATTCTGGTTCGTTGCAGCTGAAAGACAGCAAGGCTTGGAAACCTGACTATTTATAGTTCTCTACTGGAGCCAATGACATTATGTCTTGGTGAGGATGACTCAATATGGTCTGGTTTTCCGGGTTAGTCAGCAGCCTTTATCACACCTCAGTGTATCAGGACCAAGGCTCTCAGCTCTCCAGCTTGGCCCTTTTCTGCAATATCAGTCGGCTGAGAGATCTCCTTTCATAAGATTAGTGTGTTGTTACAGCAACTTTCAGTGCTGTCAGAATGATATGTTCCTTCCACAGTGAGGTGATCTAGTTGAATTGGCCAATTTAGACATCTCACTCTAGCAATGTGTGGCAGTAGCCTCAGTTGTATGCCACAATATTGCAGTATTGTCTCTCCTCCCTATATGTCATTCCGGTTATGACACAGCACACACACCTGTCTTGGTGTGACTCAGTGCTGGTTGAGGAAAGCTCTAAAAAATTTTACATTTGCCCAATTTATGTATCTGCGTTGCAATACACATGCATAGCAGATGGGTACTATTTGTTGTGCAGTTATCTGTAGAATTAATGTAATTACTCAACAATGTTGAGGATTATGTTCATTAAGTCAGGTTATTCAAACTGCTGCCAAATACAAGAGTCACAGTTTTCAAATTGATCTTTAGGTGTATGATTTAACTGCAGTGGTGTATGATTTAAGTGCAATATGGGCAGCCTTTCAGCCTTTAATTTGATGCAGCATATGTAAAATATTATTTACAAAATGAAGAGCAAAAAGAATCATTACACAAGCAAAAATTGTACTAAAACTGGTGAGATAAAGAGTGAAACAAGTTGTGTTCAGTACAGTTATTTACAGTAATTACTTATTTCATGAAATATTGAAGCTAAGACTTGTAAGGTTGCTTTTGACTCAAATACAGAATAAATACATACTGCAAGCACAAGGGACAAATTTAATTGTATTTTCTACCAGTACTACATTGTAAAGGTGTAATGGAAGTTTTATTTTTAAGTTCACAGAAACTAACACACAACAGTGCATCACTACAGACGTGCTGTGTAGATCTTTACTTAGTCATTTGTCACCATTTATAAGCTCTAGCATGCCCTGTTACAGTGACACATATACTTCCCAGAAAGTCTGGCAATAGTGATGATATATGATGTCAGTAAATATTAGAAAGAAATTAGTCATCAACTTTACATTTCCTCACATTATCTAAAGCAGTCTGAGAGTAATGCTCAGGTAGTTTACCAATTCCAAGCCTTAGAAACTACTGGTTCAGAGCTGAAGACTTCATCGAGACAAATTTGAAGTGCATTCTTGTCCAGAAAGGAATTTTATTGACTGTTGTTTGATAAAGAGTGGGAAGTGTGAACATTTGAGGGTGCAAGGTCAGAGGAATAAGTGCAAGAGTGATGACTGAAGAGTGTGTTATCATGCAGTACCAACATTTAATGCAGTTCTGGCAGTCATTTTTCTCACACTACAACTGAAACTCATGTCAGTTGTTGACAAAAAGGGCCAGCTGTAGTGGACACTCCTGTGGAGGAGTTCATAATGCACAACACCATTTTTGTGCCAGCAGATGCAAAATATTAAATCCACCTTGCCCTTTGCTTGAGTATATTGCCTTTGCTAGGACTTGGCCATTAATTTCTTCTTAAAAAGTTAACTTAAAAGGGTCATAATTTGTCACCAGTAACAACACTGCATAGGAGTGCTCACTGAGTGAAGTGATGATGTTAAAGCAAAAATGCAATAATAGTCACTTTTTGGTTTTTTGTTGCTTTGAATTAGAGTATGCACCTTCCACACCTGACTTCTGACCCTCGATTGTTGAATGCAAATGTTGCATGACAGTTAAATGAAGCACTTCATCACATAAATCAATTATGAAGATATTCTGAATGAGGAAAATCATTCATGCCTGAACAATCATTCTTGAAATACGAAAGTGCCTCTCTGATGTGATTTGCGCAAAGCACCCACCTCACACACAACACGAGGTCTGTTCAAAAAATTCCGGAACTTTGTTCACAAAACTTTTCTACACTTACCTTTTACTTATCCTGCATGGTCTCCTTTGAAATACTCTTCTCTACAATTGATGCACAGTGATAGGAAGACACATCAGAAGAGTAGTAGAAGTAAACCACAAATCAGTTGTTCAATATACCTGACATCCATTTACTGTAGCATCTTAGGCCATATTAGGAGCTCAAATGGAATAACGAGTGTTAAACAGAATGACCTTCTCTACACCAACCAGCACTGACCCCAAAAATATTGCACATGTGAAACCTAAATTGCAGTTTTTTACATGATGTACTGAAAGCCTGAGGTGTAATGTAGCACTTCAAGAAAGTCTTCATTATTGACAAATTATGTTCTTCAGCTGAAGATAGAATTTTTTTTAGGTAGTTAATAAATACAAATAAGAATATTATGTGAGAATTTGCTTGTATGTGAATGTATTTGGGTTGCTGGACGCTGAGTTCCTGAAAGACAGGGTGACTCTGCAGCTGGTTCCTACTTTACAACAGTTGCTGGATCAGCAGTTGTTCCACAGAAGTAGTTCCCTTCAAGGAGACATGCAGTGCTCCAGAGCATTTTAAGGGTCATGGCAATAAATGGTAACTTCATGAGGACAGTTGAAGAAATTATTCAGTCTTTAAGTTCTGATATGTAAATACTGATGTATTTGTAAATTTGAGACAATTTATGTCATTTTATGAAGAAATTCTCTCCCTTGCTTCACAGAGTCAAGATATAGTTTAGACTTGAGAGTTTTCAGCATCAAGATTTCTGCCTTTAGAAACGAAGTTAACCAACAAAAGCAACCACAGCTCATAAGAACAGCGAGCTGAAAGGTGATTTCAATATATTGTGCTATTGTTCCTGTACCCTTCCAGCTTAAATTCCTAACCTAATAGCAAATTAGGTGAGGCAGACATGAGAAAAAACTTCAACTGCAGTGACTATGCTGAAGCACGAGTAAACTGCAAGCTAGAGAGTAATAAGAAAGGAAATAAAGAGTTCTGAAAATCATAATTACGTCACAGTATATAGAAATCAAAAAGTGGCTGTAAGCCGTAAAATCACTCCCATAGTGGCAATTAAAAATGGAACATGACAAAATGTTGTTATAGACATCCAAAAACGTTTAAAGAAGGAAGAACTATGCAATAATTGGAAAGATATTAAGTATTTTGACAGAATGGCTGAGCATAAATGGGATTTTCTTGAGAACAGGATCAACAACTTCTACTTAGAGGCAGTGCACAAACCAAAAAGGTATTAGTAGAGAAAAATCAAACAATGTACAATCCAGGATGGAATAATGGCAGCATTAGGAAAAGGGTAGATTGCTACTCACTTTACAGTGGAGATGTTGAGTTGCAGATATGCACAAAAAAAAAACAACACACGCACACACACACACACACACACACACACACACACACACACACACACACTCTCTCTCTCTCTCTCTCTCTCTCTCTTCTGCAAATGCAACTGACACACACACACACACACACACACACACACACACACACACACACACACACACACACACACACACTCACGGAGATGCAACACACACACGCACAAGACCACAGTCTCTGGCTGCTGAGGCTTATTCCATAAATCTACTCTGACCCGGGATTCTGCACGACTTTTTTGAACTCTCCCCCATTTCCTAAACCTCACCAGTCTTTTTCCTTCACCCCTCTTGCTTTCACTTCAACCCTTCTGCCAGAAGAAAGAGCCACTGGCACCAAAAGCTTGCAAATTTAAATACATGTCTTCTCCTGTTGCCACTTGCTGAGTATATCTTTTATTATCAATTGAATTACATTATAAATCCTTAATTTGTTTTGCATCACTACTTATTTTTCGTATGATAAGTCTCCCTTGACCCGGGGTAATTCATCGTTGAGTAGAAAAGTATTCATTGCTCAAAAACGTGTAATCAGAGTAATTGCTGGAGCCCACCCACAGTCATCCTGCAGACATCTATTTAAGGTTCTAGGGATCCTCACAGTAACCTCACAGTATATATATTCACTTATGAAATTTGTTGTTAATAATCCAACCCAGTTCAAAAGTAATAGCAGTGTGCAAAGCTATAACACCATGAGAAAGGATGATCTTCACTATGCAGGGTTAAATCTGACTTTGGCACAGAAAGGGTTAAATTATGCTGCCACAAAAGTCTTTGGTCACCTACCAAACAGCATCAAAAGCCTAACAGATAGTTAACCAACATTTAAAAATAAATTAAAAGAATTTCTAGATGACAACTCCTACTCACTGGCTGAATTTTTAGATATAAATTAAGGGGGGGGGGGGGGGGGGGAACTAACTTAAACATTAGTGTCATGCAATAATTTGTGTAATGTAATATCTTGTACAGACATCTTTTATTAATCTGACACATTACACATCATTACGAAGTGTCGTATTCATGATCTATGGAACAAGTATTAATCTAACCTAATCTAATCTACCAACCTGTAGTCAACATACAAAATTACCAGAACATCTTCACCATTTTTATTTTGAATGTACAACCATGGATCTGCTTGGCTTACTCTGAAATCTAGACTGACCAAAAATTCTCGGAATCGCTTGTTCCAGCATCTTGGTGCTTGCTTTAAACCATACAGGCTTTTCTTCAACCTGCAAACTCTGTTGGTACCATTAACAGTTAACACAATTAGGATAGCCCCTAACGACAAATGGCAATTTTATTTTTGTGTATCTAATGAATTAGTTTTTATCCATTGATCATGTGACAGAAAAAAACTAGGGAAAAACTCATTTTGGTAATTTGAGAAAATCTGAAGTTTTGTTCCAAGTTTGGTGTATAATATTATACTAGTCCCAGAACCTTTGATTGTGATTCTATAGTAATGAGAGTATTTCTATATTTTTTCTTCTATTATATATTGTTATAGATGCTAGTGTACCTTAGGCATGTGACTGTTACGTATGTTGCACTTGTAAAACAGACACTAGGTCAGTATCATTACCCAAAACATATTCATCATTGTCATCTACTAATCAGAACTGATAATTTCTAATATCACAGAGAGAGAGAGAGAGAGAGAGAGAGAGAGAGAGAGAGAGAGAGAGAGAGAGAGAGCGAGCAACTTGATCGTGTCACAGATATCATGCACAATGACATTAGCTCTCTCCTTGCATGGTGTTTCACCAACAACTCTCTCTTTTTTTTGTGACAATTTGTAGTAAATTTACTGTAGTACCAATGCCTGTGCCTGTCACTGGATGACTGGCAGTGCTTTCTTAGTTCTGCTGATTGCTTTTCTCAATTCTTTTCTTTAAGTTTCAAGAGCAGACCATTACCTTTCAGACAAACTTCAATCTTTAACAAAAGATAGAATATTAAGCATGTAGCTAATTTGCAAAAACAACTATGTATTTATTGGCACACTTATGACAAAAAAACATGAAAAAGTTTACTCTGTATCTCAGCAATTATGCCAATTCTGTTGATTTTAGTTTAGGAGTGAGAAAAGCCAACAAATACATCTAGTAGTCCTTAAAACAGCGACCATTTAACACTTTGTGTCATTTTAAGTTGTTTTGGTTGGTATAACAAGTGCGTTAATGGTTTACATTAACATTGACTTATTATTTAATAAGAAAATGGGAAAAATCATGTCAGCAAAGCAGAAAAGACAACTTCAATCAGCGTTGCAGAAAGATGCCAGCAAATACAGCACTTATAAAGGAAAAGAAACATTACAGGATAGAACAATATGGGAAAACATGAAGATATATGCATCCCACTATTTTTTTAACTTTAAACTAAAATCTGTACCAACTTATGATGACTTGGAGACCTGTGTTTCTCATATATGGTCATACAAATATCTTCAGTCCCTTGGTAAAGCTGTTTCTTGTGTAAAGAAGGTACTTCCTTCCAGCCCCTCAAAAAAGAAAATCAGCAATCCGAAAAAAAACTTATATGGAGAAGCCTGCCAAAATTGTAGCAAGCAGATTTTCTTGGGGCACAAAAAAACATTACCTTGTAAACTTACTGATGATAATCTGCTCAAAATACAAAACTTTATCACAGATGATAAAATTCAGGCAGTTACTTTGTCTGTCAAGCCTATTGTAGACCCAGCAACAGGGAAAACAGTTAGCATGTATAAACATTAAATGGATTTGACAGTAAAAAAAGAAAAGGGCAAGAATATCCAAATACTGAAATCAAGTTTTTCAACCCACGCTCAATCTACATTCTCTCATCTATACAAATTTTGATACAAGTGATGAACAACCATATTTCAAAGACACAGTCTTAAATAAGTTACAGGGGCAGAAGTAGCTGTCAAACAGATCTTGCCAGGAACATTTATGTTGTTGAAGTTTTGAACTGCAAGACAGATATGAGCCAAATACACGTATGCTGCAACTAAACAGGCAGCTCTTGAAGAACATTAAGTAATGCAGCTTAAGCGTGTAACATCTGCAGGGAACTCGGCGAAGTTGTTCACAGCGGTTGAGGAGGATGTATACTACATTGAGTTTGTACAACTTCTTGCTATTCTCCAAACTCCAGATATCAAATACAATGGGTTCATCTTACATTATGAATTTGCAGGAAACTTAGCCATTTTTGAAAATGGATGAGTAACAGTCTGCACCACCCATGTCAAGGTCTTAAAGATGATTAACAACTCACTTTTAAGCTTCTCATTTTCAGATCTAAAGAGAAGGTAAAACAACTATTCATACGAGTGTCAATCAGTTTTTAATTTATTCCTATTTATACGATTTGTTATATCAGTTTCTGATTGTTGAAAAATGTAATGCTGTTGTCGCACCCATGGCAGTGTAATTCACCAACTGAAAAGTTAGTGGGTTATATGAAGGAGCAAAGCAAATTGTTTAAAATTAGCAGATTGAGGAAGAATGGTCTGTGAGGTACACAGAACACTTGATAATTAAGTCAACAGATTGTTACATAACTAGAGATATATTGCACTTTCAAGGAGAATAATATGCTCAAACTACATTAGCTATTAACAAAATGTTCATATCAAAGAATTAATATTATTACTAACCTGAGTGTCATTTTGAAAGGTTTTGGTACAGTAATGTTTGGCTCTTTTCTGGTTGTGTGCCTGTTATGTTTTAAAATAGGGCTGCTCGGCAAACTACGCTGAAGAAGTGGCTCTTCATACTCACTATCAGAATCAGAAAATAAATAATCCAATTTTGTAAGACAATCATTGGCACTTAAATTATCCCATGTATTTCCCCTCAACGAACTTGTCGGGCAACTATTGCTTTTACAGGGTTCATTGTGTTTATTTGAAAATGCAGAGTGAATCTCTCTTTTCATATTAGTCACTCCATTGGTTTTCTTCTCCTTTTTTTTGAAACTATTTAATTGATGTTCACTCCTGCTTCCCTTTCGATGCAAGTTAACAGTGGCATCTACACTATCCAAAAGACTACTGTCGTTCACTGATGCTCTGTGTGTACTCTTATGATCTATGGAGATAACTGACGATGGAGAAACTAAGTGTGTGTTTTCGGCTAATTTCTCCCAGTTGATGTAGTCATGACTAATTGTTTTACTTTGTGACTTCTTTTGAAGTTTCTTTCGTTCATTCTTTTTAGGATTATCAACAATACTGGATTCTTTCATTGCGGCATAGGGGGCTGCACTACCTCCAGGCACTGAACCACTTGTATTGCTTATTACAGAATTAACTTGTGTTTCTCCATTCCGTGGTTCTGTCTCTGCAGGTTTGTTCTCCAAAGGATTTTCAGCAGTCAATGATTTACAGTACAACATATGTTTATCCTTTAAAGCTTGTAGTCTCAAATAAAATTCTCCATCTGGTAGATTTCCTAACTCTCCATAATCAGGAATGTTTTCATAAAAGTTCATAAACGAGTCAAATGAGTCCCTACTACGGGCATCTAACATCACACTGCGGGGTGTTGACCCTTCTCGCAGCTTTGCATTTCTTCCAGAATCGGCAGAAGGTGACCAAGATTGTGGCCTAGAGACTTTACCATCAATACCCATATGTCCTTGTCTTCTTCGCACGTATATCTTTCCCTCGATAGATTTATCTGTATCAAAAGTTCCTCTTTCATACAATGGGGATGGCTGTCTGTTGGACGGGTTCAATGGAACTTTAAGACAAGAATTATTGAAAACAGATCCACTATGGTTCGACATAATGTGGCTCCAGAAACATCTCAGCAGAAAAGTCCGACTTGGACGTTAGAACTTATCCTGCCAACAGTGAAACGTTTCGTAAGCAAACTCGATTACCTGCTCACTATCCACATTTAAGTCCGAATATTGCGCTACAACCCCCTACCTTGTATACAGTTGTCATGGAAACAGCGTTGGAAACAGTGTTGAAAACATACAACAGCATCTACGTCGAGATCAACACTTCGCAAATTTTAAATAATATTTAGATTATTCCATCTATTTTGGTTTGCTTGCTTGAAAAAGAAAACTGGTATAGAAATCCCGTCTGTTCGTATATTTTGAAGAAACACCTGTTTCCTTTTAAAAAAAAAAATGTATTCTTGGAGAAAAAATTGAATCATTTGCAATTATAATTAATTATATAATTATATGCGCTTCAATCTGCTATAAAAAAATCAACTACTGAACAATGTATAACAAACTGCACAGAAAATATGCAATTATCCCTAAACTGTCGAATATGTTGGTACCATTGTACAACGTATCTTGATACGAACTTGTTTGGTAAACATAGCAGAAACCAGACTACCGGCAAGCGCACGAATTTGTTTGTGGACTGTGCAGTGTGTAGTGGGCAGAGAAAGTTTTAAGGTTAATGTTATCTAGATTTTGCGAAGGAAAATGACTGGAATGATTGTAACAAAGACGTTGAAGTTGAGGGCCCTTTTAACAGCCCCATTATCCTCCATGTGTATGCACACAGTGACCGAAATCAAAGGAAACAAAAATGTGTACGACGTTGTTATTGTTGGAGGAGGCATGGTTGGGACGACAATGGCCTGTAAATTAGGTTTGGATATAGCATATTATGTTGTAATATTAATTTGTAACCAGAGATGTTAAATTTAGAAATTGGCAGCAGGTACAGTATTGAAAAGAAAAACGAATTTAAAGTTCTTTCTCGAATGTAAAAAATACACAAATTAAAAGCTTTCATTTGCTAGTAGAGTATACTTCATTGGCAAATGAAAGGGCATGCTTCAGAGACAGGAGCATTTGGCAATTTTGAGGAATGTGACACTTAAAACTTGCTTTAGTACCTGTTGTTTAATACATATCGCAGACCTTTTAATTTACAGGAAATTATAACAGTTAACACAGTTAGGATACCCCCTAACGACAAATTGCAATTTTATTTTTGTTTATCTAATGAATTAGTTTATATCCATTGATCATGTGACAGAAAAAAAAGGGGAAAACTCATTTTGTTCATTTGAGAAAATCTGAAGTTTTGTTCCAAGTTTGGTGTATATTATAATACTAGTACCCAGAACCTTTGATTGTGATTCCATGGTAATGATAGTATTTCTATATTTTTTCTACTATTATGTATTGTTATAGATGCTAGTGTACCTTAGGCATGTGACTGTTACATACGTTGCACTTGGCCCATAAGAAATTTAATTGCCATAGAGCTTGCTCTATAAGGCTGCATTCATAAATTGACATTAAGCATCAAATGGGGCTACAGTACATTTTTAACAACATCTTACCACACATTGTACGCTAGAAACCCAAATGCATAAATCAGTTCATCACTCCTGCCAGATGCTGGTTCATGTAAAACACACTAGGTCAGTATCATTACCCAAAACATATTCATCATTGTCATCTACTAATCAGAAGCGATAATTTCTAATATCACAGAGATAGATAGAGCGCGAGCAACTTGACAGTGTCACAGATATCGTGCACAATGACATTAGATCTCTCCTTGCATGATGTTTCACCAACAACTGTCTTTTTTTGTGACAATTTGTAGTAAATTTACTGTATCACCAATGCCTGTGACTCATTGGGTGACTGGCAGTGCTTTCTTAGTTCTACTGACTGCTTTTCTCAATTCTTGGGGATAAATTTTTATGAATATTTGTGTCTCGCTGTTTTTTTTTTTTTCTTCCCCCCCTTGCATTTGCTGATAACACTTCCTTCGTGCAGCCCCTTTGCATTGTTCTTACTTTTCTGTTTTCTGCCAGCGTTACTCCACTATTCTTCTTTTGACAGTTCTATCTGCCTCTGTCTTACTGCTTCTGTTTTCACTGTTTTTTCTTGACCTGCTTGCTGGTTGTAAAAGACATGGCTACTAGATTTAGCTAATATTTTGGAACGAGAGTGGGGTTGTGTCATACCTAACAAAATGAAACTTAGATGATATAGCTCATACTTCAGAAACAAACATTATTAAATGAGCAATATTAGGAAAAGGACAGACTGCTACTTATGGTAAAGATGAGCTGTTGAGTTGCAGTCAGTCACAATCAGAAGGCTTCTTCAGCAGAGAACACACACACACACACACACACACACACACACACACACACACACACACACACACATACACACACACACACACACAAGGAAGCATGCATAAACACACACATGACCACTACCACCGGCAGCGCCAGTCAGAGCTATAGACACTTGTTATATTCAGAACCCTATTGTATTTTGTTGTTAGAAAAGAACAACTTTATTTATTCTCAGTAAAGATCATGTGCTGACAAAAAGTGGTGAGTTTGGTTTTGAAATCCTTCGATTTATTTCTGAATCTAGAGGCACTGTTTACACAAGAATTCACTTGACCAAGGAGCTTCTAAAAACACCTAAGAGTAAAAGTGCAACTGTTGTGACTCAAAATAAAAAACAGAGATAAACAAAACATTATGCTCATGTTTGATGTTGATTAGTAATTTAACACAAAACTTCTTTTATATGTATTAATAAAAAGAATTTACTTTAACACTTTCCCTTGTTACGTAGAAATCAACAAACAGGCAAACCCGCAAAACAAAACTGAGTTTTACAGCAGTCTCATTTGATTACACAATATCTTCATACATGTCTTTGGTAGAGCTTTGGTCATGATGTCCGCTACATGCTCTTCAGATGGGATTTGATGAACTCTAATTCTTCATTCATAAAGTTTTTCACTAATAAAGAAATGCTTGGTGGCTATATGTTTGGTTCGGTGTTGAAATTCTGGATTCTCTGCCAACTTCAGTATGCCTAATGCTGAATTGTCAATTCAGAGATTTGGAATTTCATATAGTCTTGTTGTTTCTCTGAATAGATGAGTTAGTCAAATAATCTCCTCGACTGCTTCATCTGTGGTAACTAGTTCAGCTTCAGTTGTAGATGTTGCTACCATGGTTTGTCGCAGACTTATCCATGATATAGCCCTTCCTGCATAGTTGATGACTACTCCAGATATTGATCTGCCTGTTTTTGAGCAGCCTCTAAAATTTGTATCACTGCAGCATTCCAGAGTTGTGCTCTTTCCTCTTGATTCTATATTCTGTCCTTCCTGATACATAACGGAAAGTGCTTTTTACTCTTAATATGTCTTCTTTGAGACTGATAATCTCAGAAGTTAAGTCGCGTAGTGCTCAGAGCCATGTCTTCTTTGATGGGATTCTGGAGGGATCTTGACAGAACACTTTCACTGAAGGCTAGGTCTGGTCTTGTACCAAGCATCAGATACATTACTGCTCCAACTGCTTCTCTATGTGGAAAAGACTTTCCTACCATCTATATTTTTTCCTGACTGAAACATCTGTAACTTTCAATATTGTGATAGAAACTGCTTTACTCTATGAAAAGTTGAAACATTTTAAAATTTGTTGTGCATACTCCTTCTGGCGAAACTTGATACAGCCATCCTTGCCATGCTCAATTTGCAGACCTAAATAATAGTTTGCAGGTGCCGTTGTGATCTTGAGCCTGTTTTGCAATTGTTGAAAGAAAATGCTCAGATAATTTGAATCAGTGGCAGCTACCAACCAGTCGCCAACATACAAAATTACCAGAACTTCTTCACCATTTTTATTTTGAATGTACAACCATGGATCTGCTTGGCTTACTCTGAAATCTAGACTGACCAAAAATTCTCTGAATCGCTTGTTCCAGCATCTTGGTGCTTGTTTAAAACCATACAGGCTTTTCTTCAACCTGCAAACTCTGTTGGTACCATCTTCATGTTGGTACCATCTCCATAACCTGTTGGTTGTGCTATATAAATGGTTTCCTCACATTTTCCGTACAGAAAGGCCGTTGACACATCGAACTGTCAGAGATACCTTCTTTTAGTTGCAGAAATACTCAGATTAGACTGAATCATTGTCATTTTTGCAACTGGACTAAAAGTTTGACTAATGTACACCTTCTCATTGACTGAAACCCTTTGCAACCAGTCGAGCCTTAAATTTTTCGATCTGACCCGATTCATTTATTTTCACTCAAAACACCCACTTACATGGTACTGCCTTGGCACCCTTCGGTAAGTCTTCAAGCTCCCAGGTTTCATTTTCGATCAGAGATTTCATTTCTCTGTCCATCGCTTCTTTCCATTTGACGCTGTCTTTATGTCTAAGTGCATCTTCATAGGTTTCAGGAACCTCAGTTGTGACAAAGAAATCTTCTGTTATCATTGCATAATCATTGAGGTATTTTTGTCACTTTAATGATAAACGGTCTCTTAACTTCACTCCTATTTCCTCTTTGCAAGTTTCCAGAATGTCATCCGTCAGATTCTGTGTCTGAACTAGTTTCATGCTCCAAACTATCTTCAAGTATGTATTTTCTTCACTCTCTCATTGATTTTTAATATAATTTGGGCCTGCAATGGGCTTTTCATCATCTTGAAATGGTAGTGTAACTTGTTCGGTACAGCATCTCAGTTTTTCTTCAAATTGCACATCTGTGGACAGTACTTTTGAATTACTTTCTTTATCCAAATCCTGAAGTGTTCATCACATCATAACCAATGAGATGTCCTTTCACAGGTTTCTTGTCCATTTTCCTTTGTTTTTCACTTGGAATGTGTACATGACATGTTGATCCCATAATCCTAAGATGTTTAGTTCGAGGCTTTTTCTGTTCTCAAAACTCATAAGCACTGACACCTTCTACAGATGACTTCCCTATCCTATTCAAGATCTAAATTGCTGTGTCAACCAGTTCACCCCATATCTGTTCTGGATAAGTGATATCTGGATTTGAATACTTAAGTTTCCTGGCTACCTCAACAACTGTCCTATTATCCCACTCACAAATACCGTTTTGCTCAGGAGTATAGGGAGCAGTCAATCACTGTGTTATACAATTTGAACTTAAGATGGATCTAACCTCTTTGTTGTCAAAGTCCTTGCCATTGTCACTCAGCATCTCTTTAACAGAGTACCCCAATGCCTTTGTACATGAGGGAAACTCTTTGAGAATTTTACTCAACTCTGGTTTTTCTGCAGCAAAATAACCATAGCAAAATTTGGTGTAATTGTCTTTGAACAGAACAAGGTAATGTTTCTTCTGAAATAACTCGTGTAAAGGGCCACACAGATCAGCCGATATCAACTCAGCAGGCCTTGTTGACTTTTCTCTAGTTCCAAATGGTTGACAATGTGCTTTCTCAAATTTGCATGGTTCATAAATCTGTGCCCCTTCCTTAACATCAATGTTATAAGATTTTTTTAATATGTCTTGATGACCCCATCCCTCATGATAGAATTGAAGTACATCAAATCTATCTTCCACAGAAAGATACACAGTTGCACCCTTCTCTGGCACTAAGGGCTTGATTTCTGCTTTGTATAAAATGCCACCAACTTTACGATTTCCACATAGTCTCACTCTACCACCAATTATCAAAGAGTAATATGTAGTACTTGACTGAAATATACTATTTTTGTTATGATCTTGGGCAGCTAAAACAGAAATAAGGGTCAGTTGTTCACATCTGCTGCCAACTGTTGACAGAATCTGAATTGATCCTCTTCCTGTTGCTTCTAGAGATTCCTGTCCAGTGGCCTTTATACAGCAGGGATTGTTGAATGCGTCAGAGCTAACAAAGTAATCAGGACTATTTGTCATATGTTTCGTCGCACCATTGTCAAACCACCAATTTTTTTACATCCACTTCTAATGAACAAGCCTTGCCACAAACAGTAAACAATGCTACATTAGTTACTACAGTTTTGTCCATGTTTTTCTGCACAGTTGAATTTTTAGCTGGTCTTCCATCGGCAATCCATTTCTTACAATATTTGATCCAGTGGCCCGGTTCTTTGCAATAGTTACATTTTCCTTTAACTTTGAGTTTGTTAGTATTTATTTTATTTTGTACACCTGATATGACTACTAATGCCTCTTGTTCGATTTTGTCACTACTCTTGGTGAAATTTATCTGAAACATGCACAATTGTTCCTTTAATTCATCAAACATTTTCTTATCTTTCGGTAATAACATCCAACTTGATTTAAAGGAATCAGAGCTTGCAGGTAGAATATGTAAAACCTTAAATACCAATATCAAATCAGGTAGCACAGTTTCTCCCTTTGTTTTAAGTCCGTGGTTCAGTTCATTCCACAGACTTGTTAAATTTGGTATGTATGTGGAGATGTCTTCTCCTTTAGTCCAATTAAATGCGAAGAAATCTGAACAAATGTTGAACAGCTGGTCCGTTGATGATGCTTAGAAATTCTGCTTCAATGCCTCCCGTGCTCCATGAGCCACTTCTTTGTCGAAGATCTTGTGATACACAGTGTCTGTAACTGCGCTTGTAATCATCTGACTTGGCTTTATGATCCTTTATTGCTGCATCATTAGCATCTTCAGACAGTGGCTCAGGTTTTACTGCCTTGCTATCAATTACATCTAAAGCTCCTTCATGATTGTCAATTAGATCTCGTATTTTTCTCTTCAACATTGGGCAATCAGTTTCACTATTCAATGGCTTGATTTGTTTTATCAAATTCATTTCAACTCTAAAACCAAAAACACATTCTCAAATACGAGTTAAAATAAAACTGTAAATGTCACTTTTTGCGCACATTTTTAAACACTTAAGCAGTGACTGGGACCCGTAACTTGTTGTATTTTGTTGGGGGGGGGGGGGGGAGGGGGGGGGACAACAACTTATTTTCAATAAAGACCAGGTGCTGATAAAAAGTGGTGAGTTTGGTTTTCAAATACTGAGATTTATTTCTGAATCTAGAGACACTGTTTACACAAGAAGTCACTTGACCAAGGAGCTTCTAAAAACACCTAAGAGTTAAAGTGCAAGTGTTGTGACTCAGAATGAAAAACAGAGATAAACAAAACATTATGCACATATATGATGTTGATTAATAATTTAACACAAAACTTCTTTTTAAATACATTAATAAAAATAATTTACTTTAACACACATTTTACTTTAAAAACACAAAAGCAGAAATTAGTTTGTAACTGCTGCCAGATGCTGGTTCAGGTAAAACAGACACTGTCAGTATCATTAATCAGAACATATTCATCATTGTCATCTACAAATTGCACTAAGAACTGATAATTTCTAATAACACACACACACACACACACACACACACACACACACACACACACACACACACACACACACACACACACACACACACAAAATTGGCGGAGGTTTAGGCCTGGTGGGTAACAGGAGGAGAGAATATATTGAAGGCCAAATTCCCATCTCCGGAATTCTGATAGGTTGGTGTCAGTGGGAAGTATCCAGATAACCCGGATAGTGTAACACTGTGCTAAGATGTGCTGGCCGTGTATCAAGGCATGTTTAGCGGCAGGGTGATCCTCATTACCCACAAACACTGTCTGCCTGTGTCCGTTCATGCGAATGGACAGTTTGTAGCTGGTCATTCCCACATAGAAGGCTTCACAGTATAGGCAGCTCAGTTGATATATAAACAAAGATGCTCTGACTTACCAAACGAGAAAGTGTTGGTAGATAGACACAATGAAAAACACACACCACACCACACACATACACACACACACAAATTTCAAGGTTGCTTCATCAGGAAACAGGGAAGGAGAGGGAAAGACAAAAGGATGTGGGTTTTAAGGGAGAGGGTAAGGAGTGAAAAGACTTACCTTAGGGGGACACACGCGAGACAGATACACTTGTGTGTGTGCGCGCGCGCGCGCGCCACGCACGCGCGCGCCACGCACGCGCGCGCCACGCACGCGCGCGCCACGCACGCGCGCGCACACACACACACACACACACACACACACACACACACACACAGCCGCATACTCCCAACGATCAAGTACCATGGTCGTTGAACCCTTGTCAGCCGGAAGAATGATGATGGATCTGTCAGTTTTCAGATCACGGATAGCCTGGGCTTCAGCTGTGGTGATGTTGGGAGTAGGATTAAGGTTTTCAAGAAAGATTGAGTGGCAAGATAGCCATAGCCATGTAAAATCACATCAGTAAATAACTGAACGTATACACTGAGTTAGTCAACCATGTCTGATGACCCTTAATATAGCTGTCTAAAAACCACCATGGGCCTATATAATGTAATTTTAGATTAATTTTGTTGGTCTGTATAGTGTCTTACATTTGACAATTCACCTGTCTCACAATTTGTGTTTGTATGAGGCATGTAATGAGATAATAAAGATTAAATTTTACAACAAAAATAATCAATATTTGTCAATATAATGTAATTGGATAGGTAAAAAAAATTTACTCACCAAGTGGCACCACTGTTCCACACTTCTCCCATGCCCTGCTTTTTATTCTTAATTAAATTATTGTTGATTATTACCGCCAGTTTAATATATATCATTATGACTAATTAAAGCCTGTTTCTTGTCTGTCATACAGGTTTCATTTTCGGCATTTTTAAAGCATTCTCATTGGCCTCTAATACATAATTTTCTTCTTTGTATCTGTACTCACTAATGCATGATAAAATGTTTTTGAACATCTCTTAAAGGACATTCCGCCATTTCCATTATTGATCAATTTTGGCTGTCACACGTTTATCAAGTGTAGGCTGCAAAGATGTCTCGTCACCAGCATCAGTTTGCGTGTATATCTTGGCACCTGGACAACTTAGAGGCCTATAATCGCAGAAGTCAATTATGACTCGATAGTGGCGTAACAGCTGAAATTGATCAATAGTGGAAAATAAACAATGACTTTGGTTAGTAGTGGAAGTATTGTCATTTCAGAAATTTTATAGGGGTATGGTACCTGCTTGAAGAAAAGTAATTTATACTAAGGCAATAGTAATGAAGTTAGTGACTAAGGAATGTCAGATGGAGTGTAAGTTATTTTGTTTGTTCATTGTATTTCATTCATCCCTTCATGATGAGAAACCTTCACGGATGTGGAATGAGTCAAGGTTACATTATCACGAGACAAAGAAATTATAGAAACTTAGTCTGAGTACTGTATTAACAATAAACTATCACTTTACTGCTTAATGCTTTCCATACTTCTGCTGTTTAAATTTAGTCAAGCAAATTAGAAAGAAAGCCATTTTTCAGAGAAAGCAAAATGAATTGGTGAGAACTATGTTGGTATAAGTGATATTTTTTGCAAAACTGAGTTAAGTGCACTTTTTCGACCATGAAAACAAGGGATACTTGTGAGTGGCACAAAGATCCAGGTCCTTACTGTTAACGTCTGCCATCTATTGGCATGTGGTGTAACTATATTTATTGAATCACAATCGATAGGCAGTGTCAGGACGGTACAAGCAGCACCATGTCGGATGCTCCAAAGAATCATGATTTAGGCTCTCAGTTACAGATGAAATCACAATCAGAAATGAGTAGTTCTACCTTTCAAGGTATTAAGTGTTGTTCAGAAATGACTGATGAAGATTTATCAGATGATGATTCAGTTGCAGACTAAGATTATGTTCCTGTTCAAGGTAACAAAAGTTCAGGCATTTTGGGTAACATTTTAGTGACTACATAAGGTTTTGTTTTGAAATTTTTGATGACTTTTGTGGCCATTAGAAATGTCCTAAACTATTCGTGAGTATATAAGCACACATCAAAGTAGCATAACAACTTCTCCTTACTGTCAGTAAAAATTATGTTCCACATAAAAAATACTGTCATGAAAACATTGTCACTTGCTCTGGTGTGTCACGGAAATGCTCAACATCTTTGAGTACGTTAACATTCCTTTGACACAATTACATTCACCAAAACGACGAGATTATTTCGTTAATTCTATGTATGAAACAGGTGTTTATGTAGATATTTGCTTTATATCGATGCTTCAATGGTATACTTCCTTTTCTATCCAGATGCACCATCTTCCTATGAAAACGAAGATCATATTAAGCCAGAAAAAAACCCTAACAATAAAATAATCCGTAACACAGTTGAAAAGTTGTGCGTAGAAGCCCCTCATGAAGAAACTCAAGAAAACATTGTTTCGAAAAAGAGAAAAAGGGATGTGGAGTCATGGAAAGTGGATAAAAGAAAACGCCTAAGAAACCTGGCACAAGAATATACATCTACAACAGGAAAAATTATGCATGCAAGAGTCATCCAGCCATTTCAACATGTTTAAACTGCCAAACAAAGACAACCAAAACAAAACTGTAAGAAGTCAAAAACTCAAAGTACTGTCATTATCCTGGATGGTAATAGAGTATGTAAGGAGTTCTTCCTGAAGACATTAACTATAAGCTATCGCCAGTTTCCCAAAGCTGCATTACACAAACCAAGAGTGGAAGGCCTATCTCCAGTTGATCAATTCGGTAAACATGTTCCTGTAAATGAAGTACCAGAAGATCGCCTCAATACTGTAAGGAACTACATAAAAAGCTTTCCTCATTACACAAATCGTCATTCTCATAAACATAATCCTCACAGGAAATACCTGTTGCCAGAGTTGCCTGTCTCAAAAATGTATATGCTTGATACTAAGAAGTGTGAGGAAGAAAACATTTTGGCAGTGAAGGCCTGCATTTACCGTAAAGTGTTCAATTCATAATGTAATCTATCATTTTATAATCTAAGGAATACCACCTGCAATACTTGTGACCAATTAAAAAATTTAATCAAAGCAGAGGTTGATACCAGTAAAATTAACAATCTAAAGCTGGAGAAAGAGCTTTAACTAAGGAAAGCTGAGCAAGCAAGAGCTGCTAAGAAAGGAGATACAAAGAAGGCAAAAGAAGGCTCAATACATATACTTACTTTCGACATTGAAAAAACATTGCCGACTCCAATGCTAACAACCAGTGCTACTTACTACAAGATACAGCTTTGGACATTTAATCTTAGAATACATGACGGTAGAACAGCTTATGTTTTCATGTATTTTGTTCTGAAAGTACTGCCTCACGTGGACCTTTAGAAACTGGTTATTGCTTATTGAAGTATGTAAAATCATTGCCATGTGATATTAAACAGGTTATTGCCTACAGTGATAGTTGCAGTGGGCAAAACACAAATCAAATAATTGCCTGAGTTTGGCTCTATATTGTTGCTCACACTTCTATTGAAATTATTGATTGGACATAGTGACTGTGAAAATGATGCTGATTTTTCTCACATTGAGAGGAAGAAAAAGCAAACCCAGTTTATATTTGTGCCATGAGATTGGATGAATCTTGTAGAAAATGCCAGAAAGAAATGAAGCAAAGTGATTTCCTATCTACAGAATCAATTGCAAAACTTCTCATCAACAGAAAAATACACTGTGAAACAAAAGGTCAACTGGTTGACACTGAGATGGATGCAATACAGAAAAGCTGAACCAAAAGCTTTCTTCATCAAGGAGACATTGAATGAAGACACAATTTTGAAAAGTAAATCTTGCATGTCCATGTAGGTCTGGAATAATACCTAAACAACTTCCACTACTTTGTGACCTGTATATTTAAAGCAAGTAAAAATTGAAAACTTGATGTCGTCGTTACAGTTTATTCTTCCAGCGTACCTCAACTTCTATAAGAGTCTTAACACCAATTCAGAGCTCACCAGAAAACCAATCAGGATGTCGTGGTCACCCTGGTGGTTGTGGCAGAGGTCAGCATCTTCATTCACACTTTTCACAGTACACTGCACAGCCAGGTTATGAAGAATGCTACCCTGACAACTGCAATAGTGATGAAGTGATTGAAAGTGAGTAAGAGGAAAGAGTTTATTCTTTAAAGGCATAGTGATACAAGTTACATTTTATGAAGACATTTTGAAACCCTAATGGTACAAGTGAACTTTATGTATATTTTAAACTATGGTGCCTTACACCAAGGACCTTCAGATACTTACCATAAATATGTCCGTCAAGTGTAAAATGTGTAAATCTTTTATATAATTTTGTGTAACCTGCGACTTTATATAACACTGAAATGTTGAAGGTCGTTCTTCTCACAGTAAACTCTCTGCTACTTATACCATTATGATTTTCACCCATACAAATAGAAAAAACACACACACAGCCAACATCATCTCATTGTGCTAAAGCCTGACAGTAACTGCGTCTCAGGTGAGTGACACATCTGCAGTGATGAGCAGCCCCATTGTGATTATGCCAAGGGTCTCGCTGAGGCGTTCAAAGACTAAAATTACCCTTCAAACATTGTCTAGAAACATATCTTCTGTCCCTTGTCTCTTGTGTCATGTACCATCCCCCACATGCCCATTGTCTGGCTACAAAGGACCCAGCCCCCTTATGACTTGGTACCACCCAGGACTGGAGGAACTGAATAACATTCTCTGTCAGGGGTTTGACTGCTCCTTGTCATTACCCTTCCGCACTGGTGTTCTGCTGCACACCCAACCTATGCAATATATTTTTCTTCCCCTATCCCACCCTTGTTCCCAACACCTAGTCCCATGGCTCATACTGAGCTACGTCACACAGTCGTTAGCACACTGGACTCACATTCAAATTCCCATCCAGCTGTCCTCCCTAAATCACTTGAGGCAAATGCTGCGATGGTTCCTGTGAAAAGGGTACAATCTATTTCCTTTCCTATGCTTTTATAATCCAGGCTTGTGCTCTGTTGCTAATAATATAGCTGTCGATAAAACTTTGAACTGTAATTTTCCATTTTTTCTCATTCCATGCCTCATATCCTTGTAGTAGACCTAGATGCAAGACCTGTTCCATACCCCCCTCCTCACTCACACCCCCCCCCTCCTCACTCACACCCCCCCCTCCTCACTCACACCCCCCCTCCTCACTCACACCCCCCCTCCTCACTCACACCCCCCCTCCTCACTCACACCCCCCCTCCTCACTCACACCCCCCCTCCTCACTCACACCCCCCCTCCTCACTCACACCCCCCCTCCTCACTCACACCCCCCCTCCTCACTCACACCCCCCCTCCTCACTCACACCCCCCCTCCTCACTCACACCCCCCCTCCTCACTCACACCCCCCCTCCTCACTCACACCCCCCTCCTCACTCACACCCCCCCTCCTCACTCACACCCCCCCCTCCTCACTCACACCCCCCCTCCTCACTCACAACCCCCCCTCCTCACTCACAACCCCCCCTCCTCACTCACAACCCCCCTCCTCACTCACAACCCCCCTCCTCAGTCACACACCCCCCTCCTCACTCACACACCCCTCCTCACTCACACCCCCCTCCTCACTCACACCCCCCTCCTCACTCACCCCCCTCCTCCTCACTCACACCCCCCTCCTCACTCACCCCCCTCCTCCTCACTCACCCCCCTCCTCCTCACTCACCCCCCTCCTCCTCACTCACCCCCCTCCTCCTCACTCACCCCCCCTCCTCCTCACTCACCCCCCCTCCTCCTCACTCACCCCCCCTCCTCCTCACTCACCCCCCCTCCTCACTCACCCCCCCTCCTCACTCACCCCCCCTCCTCACTCACACCCCCCTCCTCACTCACACCCCCCTCTCACACACCCCCCTCTCACACACACACACACACACACACACACACACACAACCATGTACTCCAGTCCTATCACAGGTACAGGCATCTGCTAACCCATCAAAGGCAGGTAAACAGGTGGAAACAGGCATATGATCTACAAACTTAGCTGCAACCACAGTGTCATATTCTACTTGGCCATGACCACTCGCAAGCTGTATGCCCACACGAAAGGCCATTAACAAGCTCGGGCCAAAAGACAACTGCACTAGGCAATTCCTAGGCATGTGAGCATGCAACTCAACAAGAATGCTTCACAGCTGTCATCTTGATTCTTGTCACCATTACCAGTTTTTGTTAATTGTGCTAGTGGGGATTCTCCCTGCAACATAGCTTTCATTCCTGTACACCGCTCCTGCACCACATTTAACCTTCACTGGTTCCCCTCCGCCACGCGTCTGGCCTCTTCCCTGCTTCCCTGTTCCCACTTCAGCGCTCCTCTTCTCCCCCTGCTCCCCTTCTCCAGCTTCCATATGCACTTAGCAGCACACTATCCTGTCCCTGCATGCTCCCACAGACAACACTAGCATCTTCCCCCACATCTATCCCACTCTGCCTCTCCTTTCCCCTCCCTGCCCCACATCTCTTCTACACACACCTGCAAAGAGCTTTGCTCACTGCAAATGCATTTGCAGTTGAGCCTAGTACTGAGAGACGACAGTGGCCACATGTGTTAGTTGTGTGTGTGTGTGTGTGTGTGTGTGTGTGTGTGTGTGTGTGTGTGTGTGATGAAGGATTTAGTCAGATAGTTAATATCTAGCAATAACTTTTTTCCAGTGTGCCAGTCTACCACCCAAAGCATCCTATGCGTGATGGGTAGCATCTATCCTTCTCATATTGTTGTTACGGCATCCCAGATTTTCAATTGTTTGATAGTATGAGTCTTAATGAGATTAAGACTGAAAACTGTTAGCTGTGATCTCGTAGCCATATTCAGCTTTCACCCGAGCAGTGTGTGCTAAAGTTGAATTGAGACCTCTTTAGAATGCTTCTCACCGCCAAACATAAGGCTCCAGTACTGAACCACACTGTAAAGTCTTTGGAAGATCTTCACAACAATGGACCAAGTACCAGCCCTTTTGGTACTTAACATGTTAAGTTCATCCATTCTTAGGCTATTTGTATGCCCAAGATACTATGTTATTGAGACCCTCCATTTTATGTTATAAAGCTAAAAATCCATCCATACAAGAGGGAAGCCATTGTTGTAAAACTTCAGTTTGTCAAACAGAATTTTGTGATCCACAGTATCAGAGGCTTTGGCAAGTTGAGGAATATACTATCAGGTTAATTTTCCTTGTTTAGCTCTGCTACCACTACATTTGTAAGATTTCATATTGCTTTATATGCCAAAAATCATTCATGAAAGCAGTATTACATCATAGGCCACATTCTCAATCATCTTTGAAAAGACTGAAAGATGTGCTATATGTCTATAATAGGCCCCAGTTTTATAGATAGGCTTACTTCAGTTTATTTCAAGTTGCTGAGAAATATTAAGTTTTGATATCTAGTAACTAAAGAGGTTATTGTGTGCAGTTTCCACTGAATGGTTATTCAAGAGTAATTTTCTATCTTTTCCCTTGATTAAGATTTAGTCATTTTATTACATTGAAGGATCCTAAATTTGCTAAGGCTCATTTTTTCTTCTCTATTTTGTAATCTTCGTTTCTATAAGCAACATTTACCTTAGCACAGTTTTCTTTTTTCTTCTGTACTTTTAGTTGTAATTAAGTGATTTAAGTGTTTGTACAGTTTAATTTCTTTCCTCTTCTGAGTTAATTCCTTTTCTTTATCAAGTGTAATGTGTTGCACATAATTAATGTCTTTATTGCTTCCTCTTTCCCCTCCCCTCACTCCCCCTCTTTCCTTCATCAAGTGTAATATGGGGGGGGGGGGGGGGGGGCAGTCAAATGCAAACTGAACACCCACAGCAGTGGGATCCTGGAATGGTTCCATTAAAAGTAATCACCACACACATTAAGACATTAATCCCGTTGGGAGACAAGGTGATCAATTCCTGTTTCATAGATTGTGGTTGGCCGTTGACGGATCCACAACCACACTCTCTCTTGCAGTTCCACATCCAGCTGAAACTGAGATCCATGCATGTCTTTCTTTAGGTCTCCAAAGATGTGAAAATCTCACGATGATAAATCTGGGATGTACAGAGCGTGTTGCAGTGTTTTCCAACAAAATCACTGAAACATAGCCTTGGTCCCATTGGCAGTGTGAGGGTGGGCATTATTGTACAACAGAATGATTCCATCTAACAGCCCGAGGGTAAACATCAAAGCCAACAGTGAAAACATCCCGTAACTGCTCCATCAAAGAAATTTAAAACTGTTCTGTGAGGTCAAGGTGACCTTCTCCTTCAATTGCAGGGGTCATGTACACGTTGTCCGCCCCCAGTAGCTGAGTGGTCAGCGCAACGGACTTTCAATCCCAAGAGCCCGGGTTCGATTCCTGGCTAGGTCGGAGATTTTCTCCGCTCAGGGACTGGGTGTTGTGTTGTCCTAATCATCATTATTTCATCCCCATCGAAGTGCAAGTCGCTGAAGTGGCGTCAAATCGAAAGACTTGCACCAGGCGAGCAGTCTACCCGGTGGGAGGCCCTCGTCACATGCCAATATTATTATTATTATTGTTATTATTATTATTATTATTATTATTATTATTATTATTATTATTATTATTGTACATGTTAAGTTCTGTGAGCATGAATCACAGTCAATGTGCAGCGCCGCAGAGACGCCTTGCAGAAACTGTGATGCACTGTAAAGTCAAAAAGCCCAGGAGTGCTGTTGGATGGACTCATCCTGTTGGGTGACGACACCCACCCCCACATGCCGAAAAGATGAAGGCTACGCTTCAGCAACTTTTTTGGGAAACACTGCTGTATCCTCCTTACAGCCTCAATCTTTCACCGTGTGATTTTCACGTCTTTAGTGATCAGAAGAAAGATATGCGTGGATGTTGGTTCCAGTCAGACAAGGAAGTCCTAAGTGAGTTCGATTGTGGTTTCATCAGCAGCTGACCGCATTGTACAAAACAGGAATTCATTATCTCATCTCCCAGTGGAATAATTGTTTTAACGCAAATGGTGATTACTTTGGAATGGAACCGTACCATGGTCCTGTTGTTGCAGGTGTCTGGTTTACATTTGACTACTCCTTATATTTGTTTTTTAATCCTTAACTTTATTTCATTTTTCTTTCTCATATCTCATCCTTCACCATTAAAATTGAATTATACCTTCATTTCATTCCAACTTTCATGTTGTTTAGTATCAGTTACACTTATTACTTTCTTGATTTTTTCCATACGTATCTTAGTTTGTTCCTTTTTCAGATCTTCCAGATGGGAATTAAATTTTGTGGTAGCATGTGTTATTTTCTGACGTTAGACATATCTAACACAAGTGTGTGGGCACTGTCTGTTGTCGGAAAACGTGTTTTAAATCTATTACTGCCGTTCTAGTCACATGTGACTTGACATTTGTATTTTCCTGCATGCCACAGCAGGAACATGTAGGTGACACCCTTCACCCTCTGATGGATGTGATTGTTTTGAAAATACACCTACTGGTTCAATTTGGTTTATAGTCTGAAACTTGTTGGTAGTGTTTGTAAATTTCACACTTCTATGATCTTCAAGCAGTAAATGTAAGTAACTGAAAATGTTAGCCACTTATGACTGCCATGACTTAATAACCTGATGGTGTCATTGCATGGCCACATTAGAGGTACCTGACTGACATTGTGACATGCACATGTTGCCTAGTAGGATTGAAATGTTGAAACTAGTTTGTCGTTGGACACAGCCAATTACGCGGGTGGTCACTGCCAATGAAGTTCAGCACAGATTGCACCTTCAGCTTTTTCATATCTTTAGTGTTAGCAAGATGACTGATTCAGAGTTTACTGAAGAGGATGGGTGCAACATTTGTAAGCTAGTAGTGATGAGGAAGATATTTCTTCTGATGGATATTGAGAATTTAATATGGAGTCAATGTGAATCGAAGAAAAAGGAAATACTACTGTTTGGACACAATAAGTAGCCCCTGCTTGTGATGGCTGTTGGGAATGGCAGGAAGAGTGCCTTGCCCGTGCATGAAGACTGCTGAGGGGAGAGGAATGGTCAGGGGAAGACAGTGCCCACTTTATTTTGGTGTGCTGGCACTGTTACCGGTTATTTGTGGTTATAAGATAGCAGAGGTGACTCATGAAAATATTGGCTGTGCTTAGAGACAGATGATTATTTTCCAACTAGTGCTGATTTTCTCCACTACTGGCATAACCAGAAAAATGGCCAACTTCTTTTGGCCAAAGAGTAAAGTGGACACTGTAATTGTTGTGCATCAGCAGTTGGAAACAGGAACAATTCTTGAAAACTACAAAGTAGCGTAAGTTGAAGACGCCCACAAAATTAGAATTGTGGACTGTGGGGAATACAGGGTACATCATTTGCATTCAAAGACATGTTGGGTGGGCAAAAAGCTATTTCAAAAACAGATCACCATTGGGGATATCTTTTCACTGTTTGTGGATAAAATAATTTTAGACCTAATTGTACCAGAAACTAATAGATAAGCAAAACAACTTGCACATAGCAGTAGAATGTCACACCATAGTGGAGTCAGTAATTGGATCTCAAAATGTGGAGAAGAGGTAAAGAAGTTTGTAGGAGTACTTATGTTGAATGGGTTTGAGTAAGCTTTGCCCTATTCAGTCCTGTTAGAGAACCATACATATTTACCAGAATACTACAAAGTAGCACTGCACCATTGACAACTGCACTTGTTCTTACTGCAGAAAAACTTGAAGGACTTCCTGGTTTTCACTACACTTTGCGAAATATTGCTATGATAACTTCCAACAATACCACTGAAATTACTACTACTACTACTACTACTACTACTACTACTACTACTACTACTGGAATGCCTAGCTACTCAATGCTTTATTTTTCCTTGGACTGGCTTTGAGGGGGAATTTATGCCTGTATTCCTAATCAGTCATTTGCTTCTTTATGTGATGGAACAGAAGAATTTACAGGTCAGGATGATGTCCTGCTTTACATGGACTTCAGGGCATGCTGTTTCTGAATTGCACTTTGGCCACGCCTAGATCAACATTAAATGTGCGTTGTTCAGCTGACAAATTAACATTGGATGTACATTCTGCTGCCACTGCAATTACAAATGACTGAACAGAGTGAAGAACCTTGCTTAAACTAAGATCAGACTTTCTAAGAACAGTAGCCTGAACTCCCTGGTTTGTAACTAGACTCACTGTGATATCAAAAATTAAATATTTGGTAAAAGATGTTTTAAATTCTGAGCCAGAAAATTGCAGTGTAGGTTGACCAAACAAGATTTCTAGGACTGATTCGCTTTCTTCTGACTCTGATTCATACTTAGTCTATTAGCCATTACATTGGTTTGTATCTCAAAGTTAATGGACAACAACTGTACAAGATGTTGAAGGAAAGGCTACAAGTTTCTATGGGTAGCCATAAGAAGACAGCAGATAAAAAGCTGAAGTATTAAAACTCTCATTTAAAAATGTATTTAATCAAGAAGTTTCTACCATACCAGTACTTGACTGCCGCACAGACTAAAACGATGAGAGATTAAGATTAGGACTCCCAGTAAGTGACCGTTATGCTACCACCATTGTATATATCTGTTGTAGCCCACCCATGGCTAGCTATTCAGTAACCAACTCTGTCATCATTGGTGTGCGAAAAAAATATCGGCTCCCAAGTAGACAAAGAGCAGGGTTTATTTATAATGATACAGTGAACACTTCACAGTAGATTACAAGAAGAAAGACTCTTAGCCAGTTAGTGTCTGTATTCCTGGTTTCCCTATATGAACAAGAGTAGGTAACACTTGTCAGGTAACAACAGTTCTTTAATCAAATACAAGAAGAGATAACACCTGGCAAAATAACTGCCTATTAATCCACAAGTCCAATTAAAATTATTTGATTGCTGACACTTCATGTATTGCAGCTGGTTTCCTCCAATCAGAGCACTCAACGTCATGACCCAGCTGTTCATTGTTGCCAACCCTTCACAACAATTAGTTCACTTGAAATTACTTGTCTGGCTTTCTTTTTTGATGTGTTTGGATCCCGAATTGTGGGTCAGGCCCTTTGATTAACAATGCCAACGAAATATGCACTAACCAAAGAAAAAATCAGCATCATTTATGCAGTTGTTATAACCATAGAGATTGGCTTACATTAGATAAACTTTGTATGACAATGTATGAAGCCAAAATTTTGAAGGATGCATTTAATCATTGTGCACGAGTCACCAGAGTCATAAATACAACAGCATTTTGCAATGTAGAGTCATATGAAGCTGTTAGTTTATAAATCTCATGCATAGTAGGTCAAAGGTTCAACTCTTATCAAATACAGCAAAACTTTTTTTTATTTCTGTAAATCTAATCAAAAGACTTTATCATTTTTATTCCGTTACTTGGTTTAAATGTAATTTTTTTAATTTCTAATACTTTGCTGTGTCATTTTCTTCATCGTATTGACTTCATTTGCCCTTATTTTTCTTCCTATCAGATTTTTTGTTTTGTTTGGAATCTGCTTGTGTCGCCAATAATCTGCAACCAAGTGTCAACCAGGACTGCTCATCAGCTGGTAATACAGCATCCCATGTAGCCAGTGTGAGGACAATGTCAGGCAAGAAACTGCAGTTTGCTTTTACCACTAAAACAGCAATTTTATTGCTGAATATACGGTATTGTGAAATTTTTCTTCCTAGAGTTTGCTAGGTGAGGTTAATCTTAATGCTGTGAACAAAGAGATTGTGATTTTAGTTCTACCACAGATTGTTGTTTGCTCTTTTCTTGGATACATTGTACATCACAAGGTTGTCCAGAGCAGGTGATAGCCTTCCTCACAAGGTAAAACATAACATATTCCCTCCATGGATCTGAGTGTAGTACCTATGACCACATGTAGCTGAAAAGATTTAGATGGTTTCCTTATATTCATTACAAAACTGAAACATTGTGCTGTATGTAATAGTGTCTAGTCCTGAGGCTGTATCCTTAGTAACAGACAAGGCAGTCTAGTTCCTACAGAAAGAAGGGGCTCTTAAATTCTTCCTTGTTGTCAGAACTAAAGTACAACCACATTATCTCTGCAACTTGTTTCAACTGAGGGGTGAGAGATCTTTAGTTTCCATGTTGCGTTATGGAAGTAACTAACAACTTTCTACACTATGAATAGAATGAAAGATCAATGGCTGGGAATGACACGATGCCTCAGTGATGTCACTTGACAGGTGGCTTTGTAACCCAGAGTTCAAGATCCATTAATAGACCCAACAAGCAGAAATGACCAGGGGTTGGCCAATTCAGATTTTTATCAAGTGCATAATGAGGTGGAAAGTTCACTATGTAAAAGGTGATTTTCAGTGACAAATGATAGACAGCAACTAATGCCTGCTTGCTAGTGACCATTGATGTGTGTTTCTAACAAACAATATGACTGTCAGCCAAAGCTCTGTGACCTTTTCCCCCCTGCAGGTCCACGTGTTAGAATAGGCCCGACATATTCCTGGCTGTCGTATAAGGCAACTAAAAGGAGTTTCACACATTTTGGCCTTTATGTGATGGTCCACTGTACTTTCTCATCGTCGCATTGCAGTCCTGCCCAGTCTCCATCTCTTGGGCAAGGACACCTGCCTGGGTGTGTTTTCCACCATGCACTATGCAGTGTCAGTTTCTGAGTCGATGATGACCATGGACTTCTTTGCACCTGATCTCCAGCATGGTAGCCAGTCCATTGTGGTGGGGTCACCATGTACCCTATTGGTTGTAGCCCCCTGACCGCACACGGATCACTCTGCTGATGCCTGCGCCGTTAACTCCCCATGTGTGCCAAGGGGGTAGATGCCCATCCCTCTGGGGCTTCGGGACTTCTGACACTGGCCATCCTGCCAGGTGGCCTTTGCTGCGGCTGGGTGGCACCCGTTGGGAGGGCTCCTGGTCGGAGTGGGTGACATCAGGGCAGATGACACGCGATGAAGCGTAGTCAATCATCTCTTGCTGGTGGTGAAACACCAGCAGTGTCTAAGCAATCACAAGCTCAATTCAATGCACAGAAATACAAGCCCAAATCGTTCCCCTCCCTGGCCACATCATGGGAGGAACGTCAGGCTAAGGATGGCATCTTATTCGTCCCGGTACCTTTTATGTTTGAGAGCTGATGGGGGAATCTGTCATGACGACGAAGCCTCAGTTTTTTGTTGAGCATTTAGAGGACAAGTTCAGGGAGGTGGAGGGCTTGTCCAAAATGAGATCAGGGTCAGTCTTGATCAGAACAGCATCCTCTGCCCACTCATGGGAGTTACTTGCTTGTGACAAGCTGGGTGATGTTTCTGTAACCATCCCGCCCCATAAGAGCTTAAATATGGTCCAGGGTATCATCCTTCACCGAGACCTTCTTTTTCAGTCTGACAATGAGCTGCACGCTGATTTAGAGCGAGCAGTGAGGTGTACATTTCGTATGGCGTGTCCACCAGGATCCAAGGATAATCTGGTTGCCACCGGTGCCTTCATCTTGGCCTTTGAGCGTGATACATTGCCCGAGAAGGTCAAGGTGATGGTCTACCGGTGTGATGTAAACCCTATATCCCTACCCTGATGCAGTGATTTAAGTGCTGGAAGTTCAGCCATATGTCTTCCCACTGTACTTCCAGTGTCACATGCCGAGACTGCGGATGCCCATCACATCCCAATACTCCATGCGTTCCACCTCCCATCTGAGTAAACTGTGAAGAGCACCATTCGCCTTGCTCGCCTCACTGCAGGATTCTCCAGAAAGAAAGGAAAATCATGGAGTACAATACCCTGGACCGACTGACCTACACTGAAGCTAAGAGAAAATTTGAACACCTGCATCCTGTGTGTGTGACATCATCTTATGCCGCAGTTCTGGCACCATCAGCTCAACCAACCCAGGGCACCTCTCAGAGCCAGAAGACTACACCTGCCCCCTTGATGGAGGGGGCATTACCCTCCCTGTTGCTCCTGCACCACCTACTTCGGGAGCAACCACCCCCCCCCCCCCCCCCAACCATCAGGGACGTCTGTCCCTACTTCTAAGCCAGAGAAGCGTAAGTCTTCTTTGGTTTCTCTCGCTAGGAAGGGGTTCCTTGGGTCACTCCCTTCCCAGGTTTCTTGTAGTGGGAAACCTTTCCCAGGCTTCTTTTAGTGGGAAAGACAGCAGGCTGAAGAGCCCAAAAGTAGCTGGTTGTAGGGCTTCACGCTCATCCTCAGTCCCAGAGACAGAGCCAGTGAAGTCCTCCCAGCCAGGGAAACACAAGGAGCAGCGACAGAAATCCAAAAAATAAAACCCCTAAGACCAAGGAAATTGCGGTGGCACCCACACCAATGCTACCTACAAGCTCTGCACCTGAGTATGGGGTGGAGATTTTGGCGTCTTCTGAGGACCTAGATCTCACCAGACCCTCAGACACAATGGATATAGACTGCTCAGGCAATAAATTGGTGGCAACAGGTGACTGAGGCGTAAACTGCCTCATTGAATGTTCCATGCCATCCTAGTCTCACGATGTCATCCTCCTGTGGAATTGTGGCGGTTTTTTCCACCACCTGGGTGAGCTACAGCAACTGTTAAGCTTTACATCTGCTATCTGCATTGCCCTCCAGGAAACCTGGTTCCCAGCAATGCGGGCCCCTGCCCTCCACGGGTATAAGGGATATTACAGGAACATGTTCACTACAGACCGAGTTTAGGACTCGAGTGTCAGGTGGACTTTGTGTTTGTCCTAAACTTGGTCTGTAGTGAACATGTGCCCCTCAAACTCCTATTGAAGCTGTGGCTGTCAGAATAAGGACGTCACAGGAAATAACTGTCTGCAATGTATATCTTCCTCCAGACGGTGCTGCACCCCTGTATGTATTAGTTGCACTGATTGATCAACTCCCTAAACCTTTCCTACTTCTTGGAGATTTTAATGCCCATAACTCCTTGTGTGGTGGTACCATGCTTACTGGTCGAGGCAGAGATGTCGAAACTTTACTGTCGCAATTCGACCTGTGCCTCTGAAACACTGGGGACGCCACACATTTCAGTGTGGGTCATGGTAGTTACTCGGTGATTCATTTATCAATTTGCAGCCCAAGACTTCTCCCATCTACCCACTGGAGAGCACATGACGACATGTGTGGTAGTAACCCCTTCCCCATCTTCCTATCACTGCCCCAGCGTCAGGCGCACGAACGCCTGCCCAGATGGGTTTTGAACAAGCCGGACTGGGGTACTTTCACGTCTGCTGTCACCTCTGAATCTCCCCCACACAGTAATGGTGTGATGGTTGAACAGGTGACTAGCACAATTGTTACTGTGGCAGAAAACTCAATCCCTCGCTCTTTAGGGTGCCCGAGGCATAAGGCAGTCCCTTGGTGGTCACTGGAAGTCACTGAAGCAATTAAGGAGCGTCAGCAAGCTCTACAGCGTCATAAGTGGCACCCTTCCCTGGAGCACCTCATAGCCTTCAAACAGCTGTGTGCCTGTGTTCGCTACCATATCAAACAATGGAAGGAGGAGTGTTGGGACATATATGTCTCCACCATTGGGTGCCACATGTCACCTTCCCAAGTCTGGGCAAAGATCAAACGTCTTTTTTGGTACCAGGGCCCAATAGCTGTCCCCAGTGTTACCATAAATGGTGAGTTATGTACCGATGCAAACGCGATTACCGAGCTCTTTGCTCGAGCCTCTGCGTCGGAGAGTTACCCCAGGCTTTCGCACACTCAAATGGCAGCTGGAAGGGAACATCCCTTCATTCACTACATGCTTCAGTGAATCCTATAACGCCCCATTTACAGAGTGTGAGCTCCTCAGTGTCCTTGCACATTGCCCCGACACAGCTCCTGGTTCTGATCACATCCACAGCCAGATGGTTAAACGTCTCTCATCTGACTACAAGGACATCTTCTCGTCATCTTCAACCGGATCTGGTGCGATGGCATCTTTCCATCACAATGGCTGGATGGCACCATCATTCCGGTTCTCAAACCTGGTAAAAACCTGCTTGATGTGGATAGCTATCGGCCCATAAGCCTCACCAACGTTCTTTGTAAGCTGCTGGAACGTATGGTATGTCAGCGGTTGGATTGGGTCCTGGAGTCATGTGGCTTGCTGGCTCCATGTCAGGGCAGCTTCCGCCAGGGTTGCTCTACCACTGATAATATTGTGTCCCTCAAGTCTGCCATCCGAGCAGCCTTTTCCAGATGGCAACACCTAATTGCCATCTTTTCTGACTTGCGTAAAGCATAAGACACAACCTGGTGACATCATATCCTTGCCTTGTTTCTGCGGCAGAAAACGCGGTCCCTCGCTCTTTAGAGTGCCTGAGGCGTAAGGCAGTCCCTTGGTGGTCGTCGGAAGTTGCTGAAGCAATTAAGGAGTGTCGGCGAGCTCTACAGCGGCAGGAAGTTTTATCCAAAACTTCCAGTCGCTTCATGCTTTCCGCGTCGCTGTTGGTGACTCCCATAGTTTCATCCATATCAAAGAGAATGGAGTCCCGCAGGGCTCTGTATTGAGTGTCTCTCTATTTTTAGTGGCCATTAACGGTCTAGCAGCAGCTTTCGGGCCCTCCGTCCCACCTTCTCTGTATGCAGATGACTTCTGCATTTCGTACTGCTGCTCCAGTACTGTTGTTGCTGAGCGCCACCTCCAGGGAGCCATCCACAAGGTGCAGTCATGGGCTCTAGCCCATGACTTCCAGTTTTCAGCTGCAAAGTCGTGTGTCTTGCACTTCTGTCGGCGTCGTACCATTCATCCGGAACCCGCACTTTACCTTAATGACTATCCACTCACTGTAGGGAGACCTATCAATTTCTAGGAATGGTTTTCGACGCTCGATTGACTTGGCTCCCTCATCTTTGTCAGCCCTCTGTTCCCTGAGCTACGCCAATTGCGGTGCAGATCGCTCTATGCTGCTGCAGCTCTACAGAGCCCTAGTCCAATCCCCAATTGACTTCGGGAGTGTGGTTTATGGTTCAGCAGCGCCTTCAGCATTGCATTTACTTGACCCTGTGCACCACTGTGGGATTCGATTAACAACAGGAGCTTTTAGGACGAGTCGGGTGTCCCTCCACTGCAAATCAGACGTGCGCAACTGCTCACTACTTATGCGGCACACATACATAGTTCCCCTGAGCATCCAAATTACCGTCTCTTTTCCCCGTGCGCGGCAGTCCATCTCCCACAGCAGCGGCCTAGATCAGGGCTAATGCTTGTGGTTCGCATGCGGTCCCTTGTCTCCAAACTGGAGTCCTTCCCTTTACCACCTCTACTTGCGGCCTGTTCACATATGCTCCATGGTGTACGCCTCGGCTGCAGCTTCATTTGGACCTTTTGTATGGCCCTAAGGACTCTGTTAACCCCGCTGCTCTCCGCTGTCACTTCCTCTCGATCTTGACGTGTTCTGGGACTCTGAAGTGGTTTACACTGACAGCTCAATGGCTGATGGTCACGTAGGCTTCGCAAATGTTCATGGAGGACATATTGAGCAGCACTTCTTGCCAGTTGGCTGCAGTGTTTTCTCTGCTGAGCTGGCGGCCGTATCTCGTGCTCTTGAGTACATCCACTCATGCCCTGACGAGTCATTTCTCGCATGTACTGACTCGTTGAGCAGCCTACAAACTATTAACCAGTGCTACCCTCGCCACCCTCTGGTAGCATCCATTCAGGAGTCTATCTATGCCTTGGTACAGTCGTGCCATTCTGTGGTGTTTGTGTGGACCCCAGGACATGTCTGAATCTCTGGCAATGAAATTGCCGACAGGCTGGCTAAACCACTTCTGGAGATACGCATCTCCGAAGCTGACCTGTGTTCTGTCTTACACTGCAGGGTTTTCCGGTTTTGGGAGACGGAATGGGATAATAGCACGCACAACAAACTGCGTGTCATTAAGGAGTCTGTGAATGTGTGGAAGTCTTCCATGCAGGGAATCTGTTGTCCTCTGCCAGCTCCGCATTGGCCATACATGGTTAACCCATGGTTACCTACTCTGTTGCAAGGACCCACCTCAGTGTCGCTGTGGCTCTCAAATGACAGTCGTCCACCTCTTGTTGGACTGACCACTTTTAGCCATTCTGTGGCAGACTTTTAACTTTACCAGCACCCTGCCTTCAGTGTTTGGCGACAATGCCTCCACAGCTGCTTTAGTTTTACGTTTTATCCATGAGAGTGGGTTTTATACCTCTATCTAGGTTTTAGCACACGTACTTTTTCCCTCTGTGTCCTCCACCCTAGTGCTTTTAGGGTGGAGGTTTGAATGTATTGCAGAGTGGCTGGCTTTCCCTTTTTATTCTTGTGGTTGGCCAGCCACTGTAATCTGCTTTCATGTTTTGCTCTCTTCTGTTTCTAGCATCTCTCTGTTTTTTTCTTGTCCTCTTTTGTTCCTTTTTGTGTTTGTTGCCTTCCCTTCGTTCTTGTGGCTTCTCCTTTCTTTCCGTTTGTGTTATATGTTTCGTCCGTTTTATTCTCACACTTGTGGAATTGTTTTATTAGGAACAAGGGACTGATGACCTCATAGTTTGATGCCTTCTCCCACCTGTAAACCAACCAATCTGTGACCTTTAAATTCATATGTCCTGTGAAACAGAGTTTATTACTGCTGTGGGGGCATCAGATGTTTTAAAGCTTGTCTCCTCCATGTGATTACTGAAACCACTCATGTTCCAGTGAATTAAAGCAGCCACTGATCAGTGAAGATTTTCTCTTCCTTTCCCAGTGCTGTGATGATGTGAAGCAGATCCAAATTTTTTTAGCAGAACTTTATATGATCGTCAGCACCCCAAGGCCTACTTGCCTCTATGACAAAAACATACCCAACACACACTATGACCATCAGATTGGACAGACCATAAGAGCTCTGTGTGATTTTCTAAATAACACTCCACATTCAACAGTCTTCTTAAAATGATAAAATTGGCTATTCACACAAGATCAGTGCACAGCCAATATAAGTAATATAAAAATGCCCCAATATCCCATCATTCTAGTGCTATGGAGACAGTCTGAGAGGGTGGTGGCTCTCTATTTAGCTGTGAGTTCGACTTTCAGAAGCTGGAACTGTGGGGCACACCACAAACAGGTGACATAGGAATGGTCATTGATCCAATACAAAAAATAAGCTTCTGGTCTGGCAGCTGGATCAGTAGTTTTTGTTGATCAATCTCTACACAGACCCTCAAGCTTTCTGGGCCTGGACTTTGTTTTTGGAACTCTGTTTGTGTTGTTAAGATTATACTGGCTTTGTTCCCTTGTACTGAATTTTAGTTCATGTTACTTTTATTTGTAAAATTTCTACTTTGCCACATTTTCAGATACCAACTTTGCATTGATCTTTGTTTCCAATGCTGTGTGGCTTGTGGCACTAACCTGGCCTGTCTGTGTTAGGCTATATCAAACCCTTGCATGTTACTAGTGCATCATGGATGCAAAGTTTGTAGACTAGTGGCAACAGGTGATGATGTTGCAACAGCAACAACTACAACAAAGGAAAATTTTGAGTGTTTTAGTTGTTATAGAAATACCAAAGCTACTTTCTGATGAGTAATGCAGCATGCAACAATGACCTGCCTGCAATATCAACACCTCTGTTATTTATGCCAGCTTGTACATTTCTGGCATATGACATTTTACAAGTCTAATAACATTTCTCTCACTCATGTTCAGTCTGCTGTTTTTATTGTCTTCTAATAGTCTCACTTATAAGCTGGCTCGCCATCTAAATGTACATATACACTCTGCAAGGTACTGTATGGTCCACGATGAAGGGATCATCATATCAATATTATTAATACTCTGATGTTTTCCATTCACATATCAAGCAAGGGTAAAAACATTGGCCATATGCCTCTGTACATGCCACAATCTCTTTTATGTTATTCTCATGACCTGTACAAGAGAGTTTACAGCTGTTCGCCGACCATTTCAGTAGCAAAACATACTCCTGTGTCCTAGTGTGTTGGCAAGCTCCAGTCATCCATCACAATGAGTCCATGTGCCAGCAAGTCTATACCAGCCGGCACATGCTCTACACTACGTAAACATTCTGGACAATGACCAAAACAAGCTGCCTTGTTGCTTCTGGTATCTCCAGCAGTGGCCATATGAGGCGCCAGTCTCACTGCCAGCAGAGTTCGCCTCATATGCTGGAATCAGCTCAGGTGCTCCCCATAGAAATCCTTCTGCCTTACTGTTCAAGACATCACTCATTGACTAGCAGCCAGCATTCGCTTATGCTCCAGGCTTTATGCCGGCCATGCCCAGATGCCCAGCCTTTGGAGCACAAGGATTCCTCAGCATCCTCTCTGGACACTACATTGGACAGGCTCAGGGACTTCTAAGTTGTAACACACAGCACTCAACATTCGCTGAGTACATTTTGGGTTTCACCCTCGCCACCCCCAGCAATGCATCCTTACAAAGTACATGCTGAGCTTGTGGTAGTCATTCCATGTCAGACTTCAACACTAAAGTCTGATTAAAATTAGTTGGTAGTCAATGTCTGTCACTTGCCTCTACAGTGTTGCCACAACTGCTGGCAGCTACCGCTCAGTTATAGTCAACACACGGACAAAGCTGTTCACTTCACAAATGTTGTTAATGGGTAATATGGAGCAATGCTGGAAGCAGCCACCACGAGGTGTGATGGAAATGGGAGGAGCTCTCCACAGGAAATATGACTGTAAAGGTAACAGATCTAAGGGTGAAAATGGCATTATTCATTAGTAACACATGCCGCAGGCATTAGTCGCTGTCTTCCATTTGTCACTTAAAATCACCTTTTACATAGTGAGCTTCCCACCTCATGACCCACTTGACAAATATCTGAATTAGACAAACCCTGGTGATTTCTACTTGTGTATGTTATTGGCATATCTTAAACTCTGGGTTCCAATGCCACCTGCCAAATGACACATTTCACTAAGGCATCTGTCATTCCCAGCCACTGATCTTTCATTCTGTTCATAGTGTAGGCAGTTGTTAGTTACTTCCATAATGTAACTAACATCAGGTAGAAACAAAGATCCCTCAGTTGAAATAAGTTGCAGAGATAATGTGGTTGTACTTTAGTTCTGACAACAAAGAAGATTTTAGGAGACCCTTCTTTTTGTGAGAACTAGAAACTGCCTCACCTGTTACTAAGGATACTGCCTCAGTACTAGACACTATTACAGCATACTGCTTCTGTTTTGTAATGAATGTAAAGAGACTCATCCTGAATCTTTTCAGCTGTACGTGATCGTAGGTACTATACTCGGATCCATTAAGAGAATTTGTTATGATTACCTTGAGAGGAAGGCTGTCACCTACTCTGGATGTTAGAAGAAGAAACTCATAAGGCACTTCCAATATGGATTCAAAAAGTATCATTCTAATCTAAATAACCTGATTGTATTCAAGGTAGGTCTACAAGGACTTTCCTGAACAGACAGCACCTTATAGGCATATTTCTTGACACTGTAAAACATTACTCTGCATGGAGGTACAGCACATTTAAATGACTTCACTATTGAAGTTTCTGTGAAAGATTACCAGTTTTACTGAAATCCTTTGTTGTAGTTATTCTTCAGTTTTTGCTGGGGTATATTCGGTAACAAAAGTACTCTGACAAGTGGCCAGGCTGTTATGGCAGTCATGCACAGTATTTCAACAACAAACTGTCATCAGACCAAAGTGCTCATTGTAAATTTTAAGACTCGCCCACACTATGCCATTTCTATGCTTAATACACTCTCTGGTGCATAAAGCAGTGTTTTGCACCACAAGACATTCTGACCTCCAAGCATTAGTTTCCACGTGGGTACTGTCAGAGTTCTGATCCCTGCCTGTCACCACCAGTACTCCCCTGTGATAACTGTGCCTTTCATTCAGATCTTGCCCTGAGAATTTCTACCAAGAGAGACGATTAATTCTGCACCTTGTGTCAAAAAATCAGATGGATAACCTGGGCCAAGGTAGTGACTTTGTTCATTGCCCACGGTTTTTACTATGCTGCTGTATCATCTATTACCATCACATCTGGAAGTGACTATTTCCTGTAACTATTAATTTTGAGTCCATTTCATGTTTTGTTTGTAGTAGTTCATTCGTTTCAATGAATGTATTGTTTTCGTAACCATATATGGACATTGATCTTGCACAGTACCTATCATGCCTTATTTCACAATTTTTTTAATTATTTTAGTAAGCTAGGTTGAGAAATATTCCTATACGGTAACCCAACATGATAAACTCAGGCAATTTAATCTTAAAGTTTGTCATGTTTGTCATGTTGCTGGCTCCTCGTCCCGTTAGGTGTATATTTCAACTCGCGCAGTACACCAGCAATTTCTGTTTCTGTATTATGGACACTACTGCGCTGCATGCAAACAGCTATTTCCCTTGAGCGTGCTTGGCACATTCAGCTGTTGTGTAACGTAGTGTCCATGGTTTCCATCACTGGCCCAGCCGACACCTTGCCACATGTGGCCACATCTCCATTGCTTCATGACATTATCGGATCACTGGCAGCTCAGCCCCCAGTGCCAGACTCCATGGTGTCACCTGCACTGGCCCCTGTATCTACCATCACTTCCATTCCTCCTGACATCATCATGATGCCACCTGGTCCACTGCCTGCCATTGCCACTCTGTCCGGCTGTACTGCTGCTCACCTGCCGCTTTTCAAACCCCAGCACCAGCGCCAGTACTTTTGGTTGGTCGACACCATCTTCACCATCTGTGGCATCACCCAGGATGTCACCAGGTTCACTAGGTTGACCAGCCAGTTCGAGCTGACATATGCGATGGAGGTCCCCAATGTCGTGTCATCACGCACCCCCCACAGCTGCTGACCACTATGAGACATTGTGGCACTGCTTTGTGATGCAACTCAAGTCTTACGAAATGCAGCATGTTCGGGTCCTCCTCTCCTTTGAGTAGTGTGGGGACTGGCAACCCTTGCAACTCCTAAATCTCCTCCAAAGTCTGACAGTACCACACAGTTGCTGATACTACTGGCTTGCTTGCCTCCCAGCATTGAAACACACAGCTGTGGCATCCCAACCCAACCTCTCTCTCATTGACTGCCAGCCTTCCCAACAGTGTGCATGAGACACTGCTCTCCCTGCTTGTGACTGCTGCCACCATGTGCCAACCGCACCCCCACCCAGTGCAGTCAGCTGTCCCCGATTCAGCTAGCCACTTCACCACGAGCTCTCCCCATCCTCTAAAGATGTCACTGGCTGTTCCCCTCCCCATCAGCCTGCAACACAGTGCCCAGCAGCTGAGTATATATGACATCCTTGCCCATCTCAGTGCCAGCATGGCAACGCTGCAGATGACCATGACCTGCCTCAATTGTGACTTCTGCCATCCATGCAATCCCAGCCCCTTCACAAGCAAAGACTGCTGCTTCCACTCCAGCTGCCGTGCTGACACCTCTCGTACCCTGAGCAGTTTGGCTCAGATGCTATGAACTGCAGGGAGCCCTGCTGTTGGCATACAAACACCAACTGCTGCCGGGGTTAGGCACCGTTAACTGCTGCCGAGTCTCACAGCACCATGCTATTCCTGATTGACACTGGCTCTGAGTTGTCTGTCTTCTCACGGCAGTTTATATGGAAGCCCAGCACCACTTCTGCCATCCTCCTCATGGCAACGAATAGCTACCGTAGCCACTTCCAGCATACATCATCTCATCCCCAACCTCAACCTGCAATTGGACCTCCTCTGTGGCATCATCAGACAGTGATACCAGAAGATCAGCAAAGAGCTCAACTCATTTTGTTGCTTTTTTATGTGAAGCTGGTTTCAGTTTCTGGCTCATATGCTGACCTTCTGTTGCAATTTCATGCTCTCACATCACTGTCAGATCTGCTGTCTTTTGCTGGCTATGGTGCTTAACACCGGACAAACTCAAGAACATCAAGGCAGAGTTTGACGAGTTGCTTACTGCCTGCATGCTACAGGCCTTCCAAAAGCCCATGGACATCCACCTTTCGCCTTGCCAAGAAGAAGGATACTGTGTCCAGACTAAGCACCTGCAACTCTCGCTTCCCGCGAAGCAGACTGGTACAGCGGGCCCAGGACCGAGTAGGGGTCATCCTGGCCGGTCGTCCCGGAAATACAGACACTTCCCAGAGATCACAAGGAGGCGTCCACGGCGCTGCAAGAGGTCACCACAGCTGCGGACCTCTTTCCTTTCGCTTGACACATGACTGCAAATAGTCAGCCATATCCATGTGCCAAGCACTATTTAGGCTGGCGCAGGAGCCTGGAGAGGCAGTTCACGCCGAGCAAGCCCACTGGTGTTATCGTAGCCATGTGTATGTTGGCCTTTTTGCAATACCTATCATTTCTTATTTTGCAGTTTTGTAATTATTTTATTAAGTTACAAAGGGAAACATTTCTACACTTCCATACACTGGCACTTTGTCGACCAGGGTATATCGCATTGTAAAAAATCATAAGATGTGGCGCATATTCCGTTCACCTACCAGAATTAAATCACTTCTGGACAGTGGAAAAGGTGATTTAAGCTCCCACAAGTTGGGAATTTACTTGATCCCTTGCCAGTGTGAACTGTTGTTCATAGCTCAGACTGGTAGAATTATGGAAGGATGTTACACTGAACACTGACACGCACATCTAGGTCAGTCGGATAAGTTGCCTGCGTGGTAATGGGGCACTCCTTGAATTTCAGGCAAACAGAGGTGCCGAGTCAGATCTCCAGCCCCTCAGATTCCATAATAAAAGAATGTATTGAAGTTAAAATTACTCAACACCTTATTAAGGATGCATCCATAAAGCCTGAAATCCTACCTACTATCTGCTTAAAAAGCAGCAGATACCTAGACCATGGCTTGAGAATGAAAAAGCCAAGAGTAAGCAACAACATGGATAGTTGTACTTAGTGGAACAAGAATGTACCAAGAAAGGCACCAGGTCATTAACAGACAATAAAAGATGCTGCTCCAGTCTCCCATCATCATCATCATCATCATCATCATGTGGCTGCTATGACGATCTGACTGTTCACCCAAAAACACAGTTGCTACGCAGACTCTTCATGCATGAGAATGGTGTCCCTCAAGGGAGCATTTTAAGTGTCACCCTCTTTCTCATGCCTATATATCACATAACTGGTAGTATCACCTGTAGGCAATTTTATGATAGTGCTCATCGTCCTACCTTGTATTCACAACTCATTAATTATGGTGCTATTTCATATGATGGAGGACTGGGCACCAAAGATGTACTTTACATTTACAATGTATAAAACAGTGGGTCTTTTTTTACTCATGGCCATTGTCACTTTAATAAATCAAAACTACTGCTTAATGGCAACAGTCTCCATTTAAATCAGTAAGACAGTTCCTGTGTCTTGTATTTGATCAAAGGCTTACATGGTTTCCATATTCATGGAATCTTAAACTAATATTCCTCAAAGGCATAAATACTTTGAAATTTCTTAGCTGAAAATTTCAGATTGTTGAAGAATACTGTTTACAACACTTCTGAAAACATTTACCCAGTCATATCTAAATTATGGGATTACCATTTATAGAGAAGCATGAAATTTGTGCTTAAAGATGTTGAGTGCAGTATGCCTTGTAGGCATCAGGCTGACAGCAGGGGCTTACAGAACAAGCTTTATCCCTAGGCTCTGTACCGAAGCTAGTGAGCTGCCGCTTATCTACTGGCATCTTTGCCATGCCACTTGCCTTTAAAGCCAAGTCAGTCAAAGAGTCTCCAGCATCATTGCTCATCCTCCAGCAGGGCAGCTGTTTCTCTTGAATTGTCCATTGGAGGTTCTTCCATGGTGTTGGAGCACCTGCGAATTTGGATGATTGAGAGATGCACAAAAAACTGTAAAAAAACTTGCATATAACAATCTGAGTACTCCATCTTTTGGGCAGCCATCCGGGTCAGTATTATTCTTCTTTCAATATTTTGGCTGACAACTGTACAGCTATCTTCAAGGTGAGTTGGCAACACAATGAAAACATATTTGATCAGAATTCATTTACTTCACAGAATTGAGCCAAGTGGTTTTAATTTTGTCACTGACACACCTTGAAAATGGATGGATGTATGGTTGTCAGCTGAAATATCAGAAGAAGAAGAAGAAGAAGAAGAAGAAGAAGAAGAAAAAAAACTGTCCGGGATTCACATCTGAAAGATGATGGAATATTCTCCCTCTGGGAAATCTCAAGAAACAAGAGGAATTCTGCTAACTGTATTTATCGACATATGTTCCTTTCATATTTTAAAGGAGCACTGTAACAGCCATGCTTTACCCAGATGACTTGAAATAAAGGTATTTAGTTGGATGGTTCATAGTTTTCTCAGGCAGTTCGTCAGAGGGTATTCTGCCCCAACCTGTATGTGATGCTGAAAACTCAAGTTGATTAAATTTACCCATACAAAGAAGCTTTTCCGCATCTGCTCTGACGTTAAGTTCAGTCCCATTTATAGTTTAAGTATTGCATAAGTCATATCCACTGCCCAACAAAGGTAAGTTAGGCATCCAGGAGATGTGATTGGATGTCAGTTGTAGCTTTGTACATTTAAACACCATTAGGGATTTGGAGTTGATTAGAGTTGCAATTCTGTGACATTTAGAACTACCACAAAAGTGCAGTAGTGTTTCCATGGTTAGCATTTCTACCACTCCTCATAGGGCATATTAGGGCATGAACAGTGTCAGACGTCGTGCTCACTGCAAAGGACACAGAAATGCCGCGTACTTGTGTGAGAAAAGGGTGCCAACACCTGAAAAATTCTGAAAAGAGTCTCAGTGTGTGTCCCCATTTGGCCAGTCAAATCGTGTGGAGATCCAGAGTTGTGGAAAATTCAGATGTGACAGTGGCCCAATATTGGACAACATGGGAATGTGCAGGATGGCATACTCATCACCAAGGTTCTGATCAGCCACATTTTACTATCGCAAGGGATAATCGCATTATTGCTCACTAATCAGAGCGGAGCCTGCTGTACAAGAACAAGTAATGGACTCGCTGCAACAGTCTGTGTCATTTCGCATCATTGGCCAGAGGCCACACTCCCCTGAGAATTGCCTTGCCATACTCAGGGTGCTGAAAACACCACAGTACAAATGCCTACATTGGGAGTGATGCCCTGACAGGGAAGCATGAACTGTTGCTGAATGCTTTCAGCAATAAATTGTGGCTCTGCTCCAGCCCAATGGCCATTGTCAGTGAGTTTGGTGATGACCTGGGGGGAGGGAGAGAGAGAGAGAGAGAGAGAGAGAGAGAGAGAGAGAGAGAGAGAGAGAGATCACTTTCTTCCAACATTTTGGAGATGAGCAGCAGGGTTAGTTCTGGCATTGTGGTGTGGAAAACCATTATGTATGACTTCAGGTCATGACTGATAGTGACTGAGGAAACTGATACCCTCAGGGGCTTAGCATTCATTTGCTGGGTTCGGGTTTTGGGTGACCGCTGGGTTTCTGACCTGGAGACTGGTAAGTGTTGCCAACCCACCACAACCATAAGCTCTGGGCATACTTCAGTGACCACTGTATGGTGCAGCGATGGTACTTTGGGTGCCACAGGGAACAGACAATACCACCTGCAGAGGAGGCCTGAATCAGTAATTGTGAGATTATTGTGTTTAGTCTGTCTGCTTACAGACTGACAGCTGCAATGACAGATTGACTGTGAAGCTTCAGCAGTGTTAAATTATGGAAATTTCCCTTGTTCATTTTATATGTGACACTGTTACGAGCAGTTAGAAAACCTAAAGATTTCTCATAACAACATAAACATGCAAAAACTAACGTAAAGAGCACAGTTCAAGATCACTAATAACATGTCACCCTATGATATTTTACTTCAAAAATGTAATCCCACACCATTGATTTACAAGGAATGACTTCAGTTAACAAATGAACAACAGTGTGTAGGCAAACAATTTATTGCTCTGTTTTCATTACAGAGTAAGTAACTAAATGATACATACAACAGGTATTCTTGTAAGAATTTTTTGGCCTATAGTGTGCCATTTTTACTTAAAGAATTGCATAGTTTTAGTACTTTCTCTTAAATAAACATTGCCTCTGTGAAATACGAACTATACTTTGCCTCTTGTTCAAAATTTGGTTAACTCTTGGTTTTAGCTGCAGGCATGTATTTTGACCTCACCTGGTCTGTTTGCTTCATAGCAAAATTATTTAATACAATGTTACTTGCAATGAGTGCAATTCATTCCTGGATCACACTTGCTGAATGAGCAGGTCGAGAAAGTCCCAATAAACACCTTCCACCCAAAATTTTTAAGATATTTCACTGATTCTCTCTTTGTAAGAACTCTACTCTGAAATGATTGAGTAACATGTTCATCACCAGCATATATATTAAGATGCATATAACCCACATCATCACATGGATAACAGAGACCATCTCTGTCTGCTGCATCAATTAAACTGGAGAATGACATGTTTTCTATGTACAGTCAGAAATACTGTACAACAACTGCACATTGTCTGTTTATTACATGTATAGAAACAATATTTTGCTATGTGATAAATGATAGATCACATTCATTAGAAATTTCATTCACATCATTTCTATCTACCACACAGGAGTTAGATTCTTACACATCTGTCACGTATAATCTTCACAGGTAGAAAAAAATCGCAGGGTCACCTGTGTCCATCAGGTCACAGATTCTAATGTTGTTTTCTGCCTAAAAATCTGGTGAACTGAAATATTATAATTTAAACCAGCCAGCTGTTGATACTGCACAGATCAAGCCTCCAAACTGACTGACTAGACTTTCCCTGGTGGGAAAAAACTGTGTCCACAATCAATAAGACAATGCCTGGACAACTGTATCATTGTTTCTGTTGAATGGCTCAAAACAAAGTGTTCCTCTTTTCAGTTTGTTGCCAGTATTTAGTTCCTTCCACTTTTTTCAGCCACTGGACAAGCTCCTGAAGGAATGCTAAATGGGGAGAGTTTCTTGTATTAATTGGCTCATGAATGGATTTCTCAGTCTCTATTCAAAAAAGGCACAAAATAACATATGGGAAACAACCCAGTCTCTCTCCCTATCAGTATCAAAAATATTTGAAAAGGTAGTCACCATAAAAATTCAAAATTTCATAGAAAAATTTAAAATAATCTCAAAATCAGTATGGATTTCAAAAACGACAAAACCACAGTAACTGGTATAAACCATTTAGTAGATCACCTCTGTAGACAACTCACTGCATGCTAAAGGAATCTTTTGTGTCCTATCAAAGACCTTTGATAGTGTGAACCACTCCTTGCTACTCTGTAAACCAGAAAAGTGTGCAATTATAGGCACAGTATTAGAATTGTTTAAGTCCTATCTAACCAACCAAAGACAAGGAATGGTTACATCATCAGAGATAGGAACTTGCACTACAAAATGGAAAACCATTACACATGGAGTACCCTCAAGGTTCTGTCTTAGGACCCATTCTGTTTCTGTTTTACATAAATGATCCACCACTTAATTCTGAGTATCATTCAGTTTTATTTGCAGATGACACATCTGTAATCATTGAAAGTAACAGTACTGACCAAATTCCCCAAACTCTATTAACTTTTTTGAAAAATTAGGTACCTGTTTTGATTTAAATGATTTAAAATTAAACATGGAAAAGATTCAGTTAATGCAGTTTAAAACAAAACAAGCAAAATTAAGTGATATTCAGGTCAGTCAGAGAAACCATATTCAGGTCAGTCAGAGAAACCAGGTTTTGCAGGAAGCTAGCTGTGTGATATGGATGCAGCTGGATAAAAATATGTTATGGGGCTCACATATACAGCACCTTGCAAATAAAACAAATAGCCTATCATTTGCAATGAGGATTTGTAAAATGCTACCAGTATTGGCATAAGAAAAGTAGTATAACACAGCTGCCTTGAGTCAGTAATAAGGCATGTAATTGTATTTTGGGGTAACTCAAACCTTGCGTGTCGAATATTCTTCAGGAAACCATCAATAGAGACGTGCACAATGTAGGGCAAAGAAAATAGTGTTGCCCACTCATAAAAAATCTAAGTATATTAAGTGTTCCCACAATGTACATCTATGAGCTGATTATCTTTGTACACAGTAACCCTGATTTATTTGTAGCAAATCATTTTCATCATGATTACAACTCCTGAAATCGGAATAATTTTATGCTACCCACCCACCATTCAAAACAATATGTATAAACTCTACATTATATGGCTATGAAAATTCATAACAAAGTGAAAGGAACAATTGCTCAGCTTAAATTTAGAAACACTGAAAAAAACCTTGTATGAGAAACTTGTGTAAAATATTACTATTCAGTAGAAGAATTCGTGAATGACAACCTGAAATTTGAGCAGTAAAGAGCAAGTACTTAGGGCTGTTAATTTTTAAAAGTTTGTTACATTTGAAGAAAAATTATTAATTGCTTAATTAATTAATTAGCCAGTACAGTATATTGTATTACTGATATTATAAGGAAAATTGTAAAGCAGTTTTTGTATTCTGACGAGTCTCCTGTGCATTAAGTCAATGACTTGAAACTGTATGCTAAGAGACAAAAAACCACTACTTACAAATTATCTCTATTAATGAAACAGTGCTGTAACAGTGATTTGAGACTGTGTAAGGCCCTAGCTTTCTCAGTGCTGCTGTAGTGCATTCGCGAAATATTCTTAAAGCCAGAGAAATATTTTGTCCTAAAATGCAATAGATACATTGCCTTCAGAGAAAGAGATTCCATATTTTTGAAGTTCGTTTTTCTCAATTGAATGTACAGATTTTAAGGCACCAAAGGAAGCTACAAAGATATCTAAATAAAGACAATGTGGGATATAGTGAGAGAAGGACTTGTAGAACCAGAGAGGAGCACATAGCATTAAGAATAAATGATAAAACAGGTGTGTGCAGTGTTGCTGGACATTTTAATAAGTGTTTCATAACTGTTGCTAAAAAAGATGGGGTTGTCAGGTTCAGTAGATGATGCTGTAGAATGTCAGATCATTCACTGCAAATAACTACAGTAATGTGACTATGACTCGCAACATTGGTAGAAGTAATGTCCACCATAAAATGCTTACAATCAAAAAATTGTAGTGGCTATGATGATATAACAACAAAGTAAATTAAACAGTGTGGCTCTGAGTTTAACTACATTTTAAGTTATTTGTGTAACCAGTCTTTTATCAATATAACATTTCCTGAAGGATTGAGACATGCTGGAGTTAAGACTTTGTAAAATAGAGGAGATAAAGAAATACCATCAAATTTCTATCTGATTGCACTTTTGCTCACATTCACAAAAAATTTGTAAAAGGTAACATACTATAGTCTTCTTAACCAGCTGACCACAAATAAAATATTATCCAAGTCACAGTTTAGATTTATATTGAGAAGGCTATCTACACACACAGTGAGAATGTACGTAAATCATTACACAATAAATTACTGGCTACTGGCTACTGGTGTATTTTGTGATCTGTCAGAGGCATTTGACTGTGTAAATCAGGATATTCTTTTAAGAAAATAATGTGGTTTAACAGGAAATGCTGAAGAAAAATGATTCATATTCTATATCTCTCGCTGAAAACAAAGAATGCCAATAGGAAAGAGATGTGTATTAAGCTATCAGGCATCACCTGTCACCCAAATGGAAACCAGTAACGTAGTGGCCCCCCAAGGTTCCATCTTAAAGCCCTCACTTTTTCTTGATTATCAATGATCTTTTTTAGTAACATTACCAGATGCCAAGTTTGTTTTGTTTGCGGATTACACAAACATTGCAATAAATTGTAAATCAAATATAGTCTTGCAAAGGTTGGCTAATGAAATTTTTATGTATGTTAATAAATTGTTCCTAGCCAATTCTGTGCCACTAAAGCTTGAGAAAACATACTAAATGTAGTTCAGGACTTCTAAAAGGTTTCCTGCCAGCATATGCCTAAAATATGACAACAAACAGACAACAAAGTTGACACTGTTAAATTCTTGAGATAACAGCTTGTTTAACTGGGAAGGGGGGGGGGGGGGGGGGCATACCACGGAACTGCTGAAGCACTTAAAAAAGTCTGTTAGCTATGTGAATGTTGTCAGACATAGGTGATATAAAAATAAAGAAGCTAGCATACTATACTTACCGTCATTCCATAATGTCATATAGGGTTATTTTCTGGGATAGCTCATCAAGCTGAGCTAAAGTTTTCCAAGCCCAAAAAAAGTGCAATATGAGCTGTTTGTGGTGTGAACTGAAGAACATACTGCAGCTAGGGCTGTTTAAAGAAATGGCGATACTATCAACTGCTTCCCAGTATATTTATCACTTAATGAAATTTTTCATTAAAAATATATCTTTCCTTCATACCAGTAGCTCAGTTCATGTATCAGTTCTAGAAATAAGAATAACTTTCACAAAGATTTAAAGTCACTTTGGTTCAGAAAGATGTCTACTATTCATCAATAGACATTTTTAATAACAAGCCAGCAGCTATAAAAGGTTTAATTAATAATAAAGTTCAGTTTGCGAAGATTCTGAAGGCTTTATTGATGGTCAATTTCTTCTACCCAATCGATGAGTTTCTCAGCAGAACCATTTGATGCATGTATATTAATAATGTCAAATAGTGTGAATACTGTGTGCAATCTGACTTCAGAACATATTTTATGCAGTAACTTGATGATTTTAAATAAATGCTGTAATTTATTTTTTTTAAAATTTGATCATGCATGGTTATAATAGCCTAAGAATTATCATATGCACCTAAGTGCATTGAAATTTTAATATTTGGTGACATGTTTTATATCCCCTTATATGTAAATATGCTTAAGATTATTAATTTACTGATTCCACAACCAAAGGGCAGTTTCATTTGGGATCTGTGGAAGGTACATTAGCATACCTGTTCTCATTTTGTAAATATTTATTGTGTATTGCTGTTTTCTGACATGTTCCACATCCCAGAGAATCTCCTCACTGTGGATCAACTGTAATGGCAAGTACAGATAATCTAATCTAAAGCTTTAGCAGTCCCTTTGAATTCTGGGAATATTATTTTCTGATCAGAAGCGTACAGCCAAGAATTTCACACTCAATTTAAGACATGAACAGGGTCATCCACAAAAATTAATTTTCTGCTTGGATATTTTGGTTGTGTGTACTGAGTTTTCAGTTCTGGTGGATCACTTAAATAATAAATGGCCTTTCCCTACATCACTATTATCAACCAAAAAAGTAAGCACTATGAATCCTGTGTGTTCCAGGCCAATAACATTGCATTTAACCATAGAGCACAGCTGAATACCAACAGCATTTGGAACTGGTAACATACAGACATAAGCTGATTTTGCAGATTCACTTTTGTGTTCAGCAGGACCTATAACACTGCCCTTCTTGCAATCCATCTGTGGCATTGCATAAATTTCATATGTTAATAATAAGACCAGTTAGTCTCCCTAAGATAACAATGGAAATTTTCTTTTTACATAATGAAGAAAATTTTCATTCTGCTGTCTTCTGATCTGTGTTTAATTTACCTCCTTGTGTCTGGTGATGGAAGAATGGGATTAGCAGAGTTCCTGATAAATTTTTATGCATCTGGTAAAATAGAATACACCAAGGAGGAAAAGAAACTATAGTCTCCCAGGAATAACATTTGACATTCACCCTCCTCACAAAAATAATCTGTTGTTTGAGGAAAGCTAAAGCATTACTTTTTTCAGGAAATTTTTCTCCAGAATGATTAATTACCTTTTCCACTGCAACTAAACCATTTTCAACTGACTGCTTGCCAGATAAATGCTCCACAAATATTCAGTGTATATTCTGGATGCTTTTTTTCAAATCCGTGTTAATACATGACACAGCTACTAGAAATACACTTTTTACTTCCACTTCATCAAAAAAATTAACAAATTTAAATCCTTACTAATGTTGACACAGGATCTCATTCTTGGCTGTGGTTCCTCAGTTATAATTATAAACAGTAGCACTTTCTCTTTCTGTGCAATAAATCAATCAGGGTGCAAAGTTCTGGAATTTAGTTTCATGTTTAGTTCTTTGGTAGCTTGCCTGCAAGCTTCAAAACAATGTCTCCTCAGTTTCTTCAAGAACAAAAGCTAACTGTTCATTTTCCTTCCGTATTATGTTTTCTGGTCCCTCCTTTCTGTAGTTTTTGACATATGCTATGGGCATTTTGGAAACAGTGATGGCACAGCTCCTGTAATAACAAAAAATTCATAATTTCATTTGGGCTATTTATAAACAGTGTGCTCAGGCAAAATAGATCTAACATAAAAACATTGCTAGATTCTGTAGATTATGAAATTACTTTCTATTGGAATGCTTACAAAATATTAAAATGACTTATATTTAACCAATTTAGGCTTCTATAAGGGTTTTGTTAATAGCCTTCCCATTTTACTATCATACGTACTGGTTTCTTGTTCCACATCCTGGTGCTGAAAGTGTGGTTCAGCCCTAGAAGATAAAAATAGCATAACATTTTTTTGATCTCTTTTACAAATACATAATATTAAAATTGTATTAAAGTACTGTGGGTAAATTAACATATATGACTTTCCTGTAGTTGCTCATTGGCTGAAAATCATCTCTACAGATAGCGTTAATCTATTTCAGCTTCTGGGAAGGGAATAACACTGACCTTTGGGCCATTTGTATAATTCCCTCTGCAGCCATGCACTGAAAATCACTAATGTTTTTTCGGCAACACCAAATGCTACAGACGATTAAACCTCTTGCACTTTGAAAATGCTCACACAAATGGAAAAAAAAAAAAAAAAAAAAAAAAAAAAAAAAAAAAAAAAAAAAAAAAAAAAATTAAAATAGTGCAGGGGTGGAAACTCGCAGATCAACAGAACAAACATGACAATGTCACAGCCACTCTTAAGAGTTGGCATTGACAGGCCTGTTCTGTAGGTGCTTTGGAACAGAAACTTTACTTGACCACACAGGTAACGAGGATGGTGGAACCCCCCCCCCCCCCTTTTCCTTTTTTTTCTTTTTTTATTATTTATTTATCATTTTTTAAATTTTTACTGCTGCACCTCAGTTGTATGGGGATTTCCTGCACACACAGGGCTCTGTCATGGTGGACCTGTATTTCCCTAGCTGCTCATGGGACTGAGATGGAAACTTTGAATTTAAACTCGTCAGCTCCCAGAGGAATGAGTGTAGTGCTAGTGAACATCAACACTTGATCTACCAGGAAGGTAGCCAGGACTCCTGATTCAGGGATCATTCAGAGTACTTCAGTTTATTGTCATAGAATGCATGCTGCTCGTCAGAATGTGCTTCTAATTGTTGCAAGGAAAGGGGGAAACTATGAGAGAGTTTCACCTTTCATATTTAAAAGGATGTAGAGGACATTGCTGGCACTTCAACATCGTTTAAGTGATTGCAAAATGGAACACTTTTCATTGACACATGTAGTCCTCAACAAGCAAAAAAAACCTCTTAAAAGCTAAATGCATTGGGAATATGTCACTGAAGTGGAGCTCTACATCATGAACTACAGTAAAGGTATTAGGTCATGTAGAGATCTTGTTGACATTCCCAAAGAAAACTTAAAAAATTAATGGGCTCAAGAAGATATTGTGGACATGCAGAATATCATGTAAAGGGTGGATGGGGATCTCGTAAAATGCTGACTCCTTAAACCTTACCTTTAACAGCATGAAACTCCCAGAATATATCAAGACAGATTGCCTTCATCTGAGGGAGTAGCCTTATATTCCCAACCCAGTGCACTGTGAACTGTTTTAAGTATGAGTGTTTTGGACACACCATCTGGGATGTAAAGGAGAAGCCATTTGTGGCACGTGTGGTAAGCCCGCCCATGAAGATTTCATTTGTTCGTCTCCTCCAAAGTGTGTAAATTGCTTTGGGGATCAATTTGTCTGGAGTAGAGACTGCAGCATCTACTTTGAAGAAAGAATGGTATGGAAGATTAAAACAACCTCATATGATGTTGGTGCACGTCTAAAACTGCTGTTATTACAGAGCCCATAGTTCTCCTCACCCCGCGCCCAGAATGTCAGATAAAGTGACAGTTGACAACACCGCAGAGCTCGACTACCACTGTTGTGATAATTCCTACAAAGCCAAGTCTGGTAAACAATCCAGCACTGTTCTTATTGCTGCTGCAATAGTTCCTACAAAGCCATCCAAAACAGCAAACAAAAGGCTTTCATTATAGATGAGAATAGCTAGTAAATTGTCAGTCCATGTTGACATCATTCAACCTAATGGTTGTACTGCTTCTGCATCAGAGCCAGTAGAATGTGAAGACTGACTGGGGCAACCATCTAACCCCAAGACTGATCCTCCACACATTGCAGGCTCCCCACCCTGGCGAAGAGACAAGAGGACAGTACAACCCTGTGATAAATGACTCTCATACTACAATGGAATGTGAATGCATTCAGGACTCATGTGGACTAACTTAAACACCTTGCACAAACACATCCCCTGTGCCTGTGCCTGTGCCTGTGCCTGTGCCTGTGTTTACGAGAAACATTTTAAAACCACTGACATCCCTGTGCTTTGGGTCCCCACAGCAAGAATGACCCGACTGCAGAAAGAGCAAGGGAAGAGTTGTAGAGTTAGTCAATATAACACACTAATCAGGCCGCACCGAGACGAGACGCCAGGACCCGGTGCCCGCGGCTCCCCCCCACCACGCACCGCAGCGCCGATTCCGCTCGCGCCTGATTGGCCCGACCCGCGCCAAGGATGCAGAGATGCCCATGGTCCAGCGGCTATAAAGACCCGGACGAGACGTGAACCCTACACATCGCCTGAAGATGGCAAGTAAGAAACTTGCTGAAACGTTGCTGGAGAACAACGCATTGACTCGGCTGTCAACCCGAGAAGAATTTATCATCAAGATTCGCCGAGAAAGCCTGCATTCTCATATAACACACTACTCCTCAGCTCTCTCCTTTGTTACTGATATCAAACAGTAGCATTGAAGTTCATAGGGGTCACAAGATCACTATTTGCTCACTGTATTTTCCTCCTCATGATGTTATAGACTGTGAGATTCTAATGGACCTTTTAGAACAACTTCCTCACCCATTTCTCGTCCTGGGTTACTTCAGTGTCCACAACATGTTATATAACTCAACTTACCCTAGGAGTCGAGTTTTGAGAATCTCATGATGTCTGGAAGCTACGCATTCTCAACACAGGCAATCCCACTTATTTCTTGGCTTCTGCTCGGTTGTCCTCAGCCATTGACCTCTCTTTGTGCTGCCCAGTGTCTGCAGCGAGCAGCTGGTGTCCTTCATTCAAGCGACCATTTCACTGTGGATCCCTCTAACAGTTGGACCCTTAATGGAAAGCAAGCCACTGAAATGGGTGGTCAGCTGGGCAAAGTAGCTGCTGTTCAGCCTGCCGGCTGTGTTTGAACATTGGAGCAAGGTCCAGAAATGAGTGGACCACATCACACGATTGAGCCACCATGCCACCGACTTATTCATCCCAAAGTCCTCAGGTGGTCTTCGGAGGCAACCTGTAGCTAGGTGTACCAATAAGTGATGCCCATCAGTCCAGGCCAGACATGAGACTGTGTTGTTGTTGTGGTCTTCAGTCCTGAGACTGGTTTGATGCAGCTCTACATGCTACTCTATCCTGTGCCAGCTTCTTCATCTCCCAGAACCCACTGCAACCCACATCCTTCTGAATCTGCTTAGTGTAGTCATTTCTTGGTCTCCCTCTACGATTTTTACCCTCTACGCTGCCCTCCAATACTAAATTGGTCATCCCTTGATGCCTCAGAACATGTCGTACCAACGAATCCCTTCGTCTGGTCAAGTTGTGCCACGAACTTCTCTTCTCCCCAATCCTATTCAATACTTCGTCATTAGTTATGTGATCTACCCATCTAATCTTCAGCATTCTTCTGTAGCACCACATTTCGAAAGCTTCTATTCTCTTCTTGTCTAAACTACTTATCGTCCATGTTTCACTTCCATACATTGCTACACTCCATACAAATACTTTCAGAAACGACTTCCTGACACTTAAATCTATACTCGATGTTAACAAATTTCTCTTCTTCAGAAATGCTTTCCTTGCCATTGCCAGTCTACATTTTATATCCTCTCTACTTCGACCATCATCTGTTATTTTGCTCCCCAAATAGCAAAACTCCTTTACTACTTTAAGTGTCTCATTTCCTAATCTAATTCCCTCAGCATCACCTGACATTATTCGACTACATTCCATTATCCTCGTTTTGCTTTTGTTGATGTTCATCTTATATCATCCTTTCAAGACACAGCAGACAACCCCATAGCCTTTAGAGTCGTGAGAGCCAAGCTTGACATATCATTAAGGAGAGCATGGCAAGCATTTCTGGACTCTATCAACCATTCCACTTGTTCTAAAAAAGTATGGGAAGCCATCAGGAAGGTTTACAGAAAATACAATCATTTACCGATAGCAAACAGTGGTGTCTCCACCATAAAACATGGAGACATTGCCCATTTTGCACTGACTACTGACAATGCCAGCCAGGGCCTTTTCAACACTGCTGTGTGACCACTGAGAGTGGCCAGTTCAGCTTCAAATCCAATAGTTCTGAGTCTTACAATTGCCCTTTCAACATGTGGGAGCTGGTTTCAGAACTGTCTGAGGGTCGTGATACTGCACCTGCTCGTGGCCAGATCCAGTACAGCATGCTTCAACATTTGCAGGCAGCATCGAAGGAAATCCTTCTGAAATATTTTAATTTGATATGGCAGACAGGCAACTTTCCGACTCATGGAGAAAAGCCATTTTCATACAACTCTCCTCAAATGGGTTAAGGACAGAATGTGTCCCTACAGTTACTGGAGTGTTGTAAAGGGCTGTGTTGGAGAGATTGTGGAGTGAATTGTTAACCATTGTCTAGACTGGATGTTTGATACCAGTGAACTTCTTAACTGCTCTCAGTGTGGTTTCAGATTGGAATTCATTGTTGTCACTGTGACACTGCTAGAGGTAGCTATCGAACATGCTTTCCTACTTAAACATCACTGTATCACAATGTTCTTTGTCATCACTAGTTGGAGGCACAGTGTTTTGGGGCAGCTTCACCAGTGGGGCTTTCAAGGCCACCTCCCAATTTTCATGGTTCTTTCTGTCTATGCAGTTTTTTAGGTGCCAAGTTGAAGGGTTTTCAGTATTCTGCAGCTAAGATTATATATGTTGTTGTTGTTGTTGTTGTTGTTGTTTTCAGTCCTGAGACTGGTTTGATGCAGCTCTCCATGCTACTCTATCTTGTGCAAGCTGCTTCATCTTCCAGTACCTAATGCAACCTACATCCTTCTGAATCTGCTTAGTGTATTCATCTCTTGGTCTCCCTCTAAGATTTTTACCTCCACACTGCCCTCCAATACTAAACTGGTGATCCCTTGATGCCCCAGAACATGTCCTACCAACTGATCCCTTCTTCTGGTCAAGTTGTGCCACAAACTTCTCTTCTCCCCAATCCTATTCAATACTTCCTCATTAGTTATGTGATCTACCCATTTAATCTTCAGCATTCTTCTGTAGCACCACATTTCGAAAGCTTCTGTTCTCTTCTTGTCCAAACTATTTATTGTCCATGTTTCACTTCCATACATGGCTACACTCCATACAAATACTTTCAGAAATGACTTCCTGACACTTAAACCTATACTCGATGTTAACAAATTTCTCTTCTTCACAAACGCTTTCCTTGCCATTGCCAGTCTACATTTTATATCCTCTCTACTTCGACCATCATCAGTTATTTTGCTCCCCAAATAGCAGAACTCCTTTACTACTTTAAGTGTCTCATTTCCTAATCTAATTCCCTCAGCATCACCTGACTTAATTCAACTACATGCTATTATCCTCATTTTGCTTTTGTTGATGTTCATGTTATATCCTCCTTTCAAGACACTGTCCATTCTGTTCACCTGCTCTTCAAAGTCCTTTGCTGTCTCTGGCAGAATTACAATGTCATCGGTGAACCTCAAAGTTTTTATTTCTTCTCCAAGGATTTTAATACCTACTCTGTATTTTTCTTTTGTTTCCTTAACTGCTTGCTCAATATACAGACTGAATAACATCGGGGAGAGTCTACAACCCTGTCTCACTCCCTTCCCAACCACTGCTTCTCTTTCATGTACCTCGACTCTAATAACTGCCATCTGGTTTCTGTACAAGTTGTAAATAGCCTTTCGCTCCCTGTATTTTACCCCTGCCACCTTTAGAATTTGAAAGAGAGTATTCTAGTCAACATTGTCAAAAGCTTTCTCTATGTCTACAAATGCTAAAAATGTAGGTTTGCCTTTCCTTAATCTTTCTTCTAAGATAAGTCTTAAGGTCAGTATTGCCTCACGTGTTGCAAAATTTCTATGGAAATCAAACTGATCTTCCCCGAGGTCGGCTTCTACTAGTTTTTCCATTCGTCTGTAAAGAATTCGTGTTAGTATTTTGCAGCTGTGGCTTAATAAACTGATTGTTTGGTAATTTTCACATCTGTCAACACCTGCTTTCTTTGCGATTGGAATTATTATATTCTTCTTGAAGTCTGAGGGTATTTTGCCTGTTTCATACATCTTGCTCACCAGATGGTAGAGTTTTGTCAGGACTGGCTCTCCTAAGGCCGTCAGTAGTTTCAATGGAATGTTGTCTACTCCGGGGGCCTTGTTTTGACTCAGGTCTTTCAGTGCTCTGTCAAACTCTTCATGCAGTATCGTATCTCCCAATTCATCTTCATCTACATCCTCTTCCATTTCCATAATATTGTCCTCAAGTACATCGCCCTTGTATAGACCCTCTATATACTCCTTCCACCCTTCTGCTTTCCCTTCTTTGCTTAGAACTGGGTTTCCATCTGAGCTCTTGATGTTCATACTAGTGGTTCTCTTATCTCCAAAGGTCTCTTTAATTTTCCTGTAGGCAGTATCTATCTTACCCCTAGTGAGGTAAGCCTCTACATCCTTACATTTGTCCTCTAGCAATCCCTGCTTAGCCATTTTGCACTTCCTGTCGATCTCATTTTTGAGACGTTTGTATTCCTTTTCGCCTTTTCATTTACTGCATTTTTATATTTTCTCATTTCATCAATTAAATTCAATATTTCTTCTGTTACCCAAGGATTTCTACTAGCCCTCGTCTTTTTACCTACTTGATCCTCTGCTGCTTCACTACCTCATCCCTCAAAGCTCCCCTTTCTTCTTCTACTGTATTTCTTTCCCCCATTCCTGTCAATTGTTCCCTTATGCCATCCCTGAAACTCTGTACAACCTCTGGTTTAGTCAGTTTATCCAGGTCCCATCTCCATAAATTCCCACCTTTTTGCAGTTTCTTCGGTTTTAATCTATAGGTCATAACCAATAGATTGTGGTCAGAGTCCACATCTGCCCCTGGAAATGTCTTACAATTTAAAACCTGGTTCCTGAATCTCTGTCTTACCATTATATAATCTATCTGATACCTTTTGGTATCTCCAGGGTTCTTCCATGTCTACAACCTTCTTTCATGATTCTTAAACCAAGTGTTAACTATGATTAAGTTGTGCTCTGTGCAAAATTCTATCTGGCGGCTTCCTCTTTCATTTCTTAGCCCCAATCCATATCCACCTACTATGTTTCCTTCTCTCCCTTTTCCTACACTCAAATTCCAGTCACCCATGACTATTAAATTTTCATCTCCCTTCACTACCTGAATAATTTTTTATCTCATCATACATTTCTTCAATTTCTTCGTCATCTGCAGAGCTAGTTGGCATATAAACTTGTACTACTGTAGTAGGTGTGGGCTTCGTATCTATCTTGGCCATAATAATCCGTTCACTATGCTGTTTGTAGCAGCTTACCCACACTCCTATTTTCCTATTCATTATTAAACCTACTCCTGCATTACCCCTATTTGATTTTGTGTTTATAACCCTGTAGTCACCTGACCAGAAGTCTTGTTCCTCTTGCCACCGAACTTCACTAATTCCCACTATATCTAATTTTAACCTATCCATTTCCCTTTTTAAATTTTCTAACCTAGCTGCTCGATTAAGGGATCTGACATTCCACGCTCCGATCCGTAGAACGCCAGTTTTCTTTCTCCTGGTAATGACATCCTCTTGAGTAGTCCCCAAGAGATCCGAATGGGGGACTATTTTACCTCCGGAATATTTTACCCATGAGTACGCCATCATCATTTAATCATACAGTAAAGCTGCATGCCTTCGGGAAAAATTACGGCCATAGTTTTCTCTTGCTTTCAGCCGTTCGCAGTGCCAGCACAGCAAGGCTGTTTTGGTTATTGCTACAAGGCCAGATCAGTCAATCATCCAGACTGTTGCCCCTGCAACTACTGAAAAGGCTGCTGCCCCTCTTCAGGAACCACACGTTTGTCTGGCCTCTCAACAAATACCCCTCCATTGTGGTTGTACCTATGGTACGGCTATCTGTATCGCTGAGGCACGCAAGCCTCCCCACCAACGGCAAGGTCCATGGTTCATGGGGGGAGGATAAACAACGGAGGGGTATCTGTTGAGAGGCCAGACAAACGTGTGGTTCCTGAAGAGGGGCAGCAGCCTTTTCAGTAGTTGCAAGGGCAACAGTCTGGATGATTATATATAATGTATGTGTGTTTATTTTAACTGTACAAATAGTAATTTTATGTAATCAACTTACATATGAAGGAAACTGTTCCACATTTTAAAGACTTGGTGAGGTTTCTTGGCATCATTTTTTAGTACAAACTGTCATGATTACCACACATGAGAGACCTGAAAGCCAGAACCCAGAAGGCACTGAATATCCCAAAGTGCCATAGTCACAGATCTTGGGGAGCAGACAGGATGCATTTGCTGCAGTTTGTGGAGGATTCATGTGATTGTAGCTAGATTATGAGTGCACAGTGCATGGATCAGTTATGCCTTCACATCTAAAAATCACTGGTGTTATTCACTATGAGGGGATTAGGTTGGCCACCCTCATATCTAGTGTCTTTGCTGAGGCTAGGGAACTGCCACTCACTGTTTGGTGACAGTTCCTCATGATGTGTCAGGCAGTAAGTTCCTTGTTGCTACAAATTCACCACCATACCATACAGTTGCTCATCCATCTCTGCAGCACCTTTTCTCCTGTCGTCCATGAGCAACTAAGCCGTTTGGAATTCTCGTGCAGTGTATGCGGGAGTCTCTTGGTGAGGAACAAGGTCAACCCCAAATCCAGGGTTTTAACTGCCTGCCACCTTGGTTACAGCAGAGGCTCAGAGTAATTTTAGATTTAGTACTGTACAGGAGATTTTCGTTCCTGCATGCATTTTTAATACATTATTTTATGACATTTTAACTGAACACCACAACTATTTAAGTGTATTTACAGATGGCTAAAACTGAGGGCTCTGTTGTTTTTCCTGATTGTGTCCTTAAGATCAGTCTGCCACAAGATTACTGTCTTTAACACAGAATTGTACACCATCTTATGGACACCGGAGCAAATGAGACATGTTTTGAGTGCTAAATTCCTCATTTGTTCTGATTGCCTGAGTGTCCTTCACTCTCTACAATGCTTGTACCCAGCAAATAAACTAGTCCAGAATATCCAGGATGCCCTCCAACTACAAAGGCTGGGGAAGGAGATGTCTTTCAGCCGGGGGCCAGGGCATATGGGTATTAGGGGAAATGGAAGGGTAGATGTAACTTCCAAGGAAGTATGTTGCAGTCCGTAGTTAGTTCAGTGTGCCATCCACCTGCATGCTATTGACTCGTTGTTGAGGTACACAGTCACGCAGCGATCAGGCGAAGAACAGCTGAAAGTGGAAAAACAGTAATCTGCATCTAGCGAAGTCCACAAGACAGCTATGGTGTAGCTCTTTCCAGCCACACAGACAGGATGAGGTACTCCTTACTCATTTTCACATAGGACACACTCCTATGACACTTGGCTTCTTGCACCATGAAAGGACTCTTCAATGTGTGGTGCTTGTGGTGTGCAGATCACAGTGCACCACATTTTACTAGACTATGTTTGATTTTCATACCAAAGGGCGGCAGCTCATTTGCCAACAGATTTGATTTGATCTGTATTTTAGTTGAAAATCAAATGGATGTGGTACAAATTTTAACGTTTGTAAATTGTCCATCTTGTTCTCTGAAATTTTAGGGCAATGTTTCTAATGTGTTATCAGGGTGGCTGGCTCATGTATGCTTTTGGTAAATGATCAGCAAGTCACGTAATTCTGTGCATCTGTTGTAGTGTCTTGCTTAGTTTTACTTAACAGTTTTAGAACATCTGAACAATTTCAATGCTTTCTTCCATGATAGGACCTAGTGTGATTGTGCTGGTGATCATGGCTGGGAGTGAATGTGATTTTATATCAGATTGATATTTATCTCTCTTTTTTCATGTTTTCTTCAATTTAACCACCTTATTTTTTAGTAATTTCATAAGGATGCTGATAACCTCATCACTGAGACTGAGTGCCTGTAACCCACAAACACAAACACTGTAACTCTGATTGCGCAATGGTGTGTCATGGACATCCTGCTTTTTCATGATGTTATCTTTCATGCACAAGTGTTGTGGTGACATTTTACAGTGGGACAATGCTCATCCATACTTGGCACATATGTCTGTGAACTGTATGTATGATGTTGGGGTACTCCTCTAGCCAGTAAGATCACCAGACATCTCCCCAATAGGACGTGTGGGGCCACATAGCTTATCAAACCTTCCCCCTTAGCCAGTCACGTCCCCATCTGACAGATAAATCACCTTCAACAGTGTCACGTGAACTCACTCCACGAGACAATCGAACATGTGGAATTTAATCCAAGATGTTGACACAGAGACTAGTGGTGAGCAACTTTGCACTAACACCTCACCTCCTCTTGACAGCCAAATTTCTTTTATCTTGATTTTAACCTGTTATGTCCGAGTTGAGCATCACCACACTGGTGTGTGTTAGTAACCCCAACTAAGCAGGTAGGTATTTGATATAAAGCTGCAAGGAATACACAATTTAAAAGAAAAAAGATTTTTTTGTTTGTTTGCTGTATGTTGGTCTTTGGGGACATGAATGCAATCATGAAAGACAGATTACTTCATGTGTGGATGTCGTGGAGTTAAAGAGAGAGTGAATATATCAGAGGAAAATGTGTGGGATATTCATTGTGTAAGGGAGGCATGGCTATTTTAATGAGTCTGTAGCCAAATGTTATATTCTGCACAGTAAAAGTCTGTCTTGGGGCAATATACTGAATATAGTTTTCACATGCCCTGCCAATATTATAAAAACATTTTTTTTTTCATTTTCTTTGCAGGACATGATAGACGCTTATCTAACAAACGCATCCTGCTTTTAGAAGGCAGTCCAAAGAAAGAGTGGCAGCTTACTCCACATTACAGCAATCGTGTTTCTGCTTTGAATGGGGGCACAAAATCTCTGCTAGAATCAATTGGTGCTTGGGAAAAGATATATAAAACAAGATGTAAGGCTGTGAAGAAAATGCAAGTGAGTAATAGAAGTAATTCTCAGAAGAAAACCTAATTAGTTCTTAATTACTTACTCTCTTGTGTATTGTGTACCTGTAGAATTTATAGTAATGTGAACTCACAGTATTTTACAAGCCTAATAACTACAGTTGGTAGTAATTGAAGCATGTGTGAAATTAATCGCCCTCCTCCACCTAGAGTGTTGGCAAAACATTTGTGTGTACACTCCACTGCCTTCTGTTATATCGTTAGTAATATATGTTGTGGTTTCTTTTTCTTCTGTATTCCCTATAAACACATTAACCTCATGTTTCATTGATTGTTCTATATAGGGCTCATGGGAGGCAAGAGAGGGAGAGTCATGTAATTCAGAGTAGCAGTTTCAAAATTAGGATTGAATAAGATAACACTTTAAAAAATACAAGGGGGTGGAGCATGAGAAAATTGAGAGAATGTGTGGAAAACAATGGGACAGAAATGAGTGTAGGCAAGAAGTGTGGCTGGGGCAGCAGAGGAAAGTAGCTGGTAGATGTTTAATCCAGAGGGATTACACCCTGGTAGATGTTTAATCCAGAGGGATTACACCCTGGTAGCATGTTCAACAAATAGGTGATAGTTTGCTTTTAGCTGCAGTTTGACAGTGGGCATACACACAGGTAAAGAGCTGATTGTCCCTATGTAAAATTCTCCTCCTTCTAATGCATATCTAATAATGGATGCTTGCTATAACATTTTCTGCAGCTTGTCTGTTCTTACAGTGCTTATCCCTGGTTGAATGCTGCACAGTAATAGTAGGACAGTTTGTAGATGAGATAACTAGTTTCATAGTGAATAGGAAATAGTTGTGATTGGGCCTATAGTAGTTGCTGGTGAGTTGGAGTAGGGGAATGTGGAAAATGCACACAAGAAGAAAAACAATTCTTTAATACTCCAATACTGTATTAGTGGTGTTCTCCATGACACAGTCACAGTCATTAAATATCTAGGTGTGATATTGCAAAGTGACATGAAATGGAATGATCATGTAAGGTCAGCAGTAGGAAAGGTGAATGATTGACTTTGGTTTATTTGGAGAATTGTAGGAAAGGGTAGTTTGCCTGTAAAGGAGACTGCAAACAGAACACTTCCGCAACCCGTTCATGAATGCTACTGCACTACAAAATAATGCATGATGCATCCAGAGTATTGCTGAAGAAGTGACACATGCCCCATGGGTTCTAGATGGTGAGCACCTCAGTGAGCTCAGTCTTAGTTTGCTGGGTACAGGCTTGGTGGACCCATATTTCCTGAACTGGGGACTGGAACGCAATACCACACCTTTGTAACTGTAAACTCTGGTCATGCTCCAGTAACACCACTATGTGATGCAGTGGAGTGACATTATGCATCACAAGAAGCAGGATGTTAACTGCCAGGTCTGCAAGGAACATATAAAGAGATGTCTGGCTGTTGGGGCAGAACAGTCGTTAGCAGGCAACCTGTGTGAAACCTCTCGCACCTCAGTTGTACAAGGCTTACCAGGCATGTGGGGCTGTCTCTGGATGGGCCCTTATTTCCCTAGCTGCCTGTGGGACTGAGATGGAGCTGTTGAACTTTTCTCATTCACCATTCATTGGAATAAGTGTACTGCTGCATGATATCAACACCCAACGCTGCAAGAGGGCTTGTGTAGCCAGTCCACTTCGATACAGGTATTATTACAAATGCTTCAGTTCATAACAACAGAAAACATGCAGTTGGAATGTGTTTTTAATTAACTTTTCCTCTTACCATGTTCACACTACGTAGCAGTGGTCTTGCTATTAGCTGACTATAACGCGTGTCCTATGCTCTGAATATCTGCTGTCATCGGCTGGCAAGATCACGTGGCATGAGATACAACTGGCTTACAAAAAGACATCCCAATCGCTCTGGAAACTAACATGCTGTGTTTGGTGCAATTCGAATTTATACTTACGTAATACAAAAATAGGCAGCGTATATGTTGTTGCACATCAAATGTCTTTCCAAATCTTCTCTCCTTTTTTTTTTCATCAAAAGTCTTTCCAAAACTTCTGCCCCCCCCCCCCTCCCCTCCCCCCCCCCCCCCCCCCCCAGGAAGTTCTATGCCAGTGTATAAAACATTAACCGTTCAAAGGATTGGTAAGTTTTACAGTTCTGAGGGCAAAAATGTACAGAAAACCTACATTCGCTTAGCATGGAAAAAGTGTATTTTCGCCCAGGAAAAAGTATATTTTTCAAACGGGATATCCGAAAAAATCTGGAATTTTTTTTCCTTGTCCACGTATACATCCTGTCTTGATGAAGGGATTATTAGGGATTATTACAAATGCTTCAATTTATAACAACAGAAAACATGCTGTTGGAATGTGTTTTTAAGAGTCAAAAGGAAAGAAGTACCTTTAAGAAAGTTTCACCTTTCTTTTATAAGGATTTATAGGGCATTGCTGGCACCTGTAATTTATGAAGCTATTGAGGAATGGGATACTGTTGGCTGAAACATGTAGTTGCCAGCAAGCGACAAACCTCTAGGCACCTAAATGCTTCTGGAAATATGCTATTGAAACAGAGCTACACAGCATCTTGAACTATAGGAAGGATGTTGTATCATGCAGGAATATTATAGACATTCCCAAAGAAGAGCTGATGTGCAAAATATGATGAAAGGGTGAGATGGTGAAGCAGCAAAATCGGATGCCTTCATTCTTAGATTGCACAACACTTCCAGAGCGTATCATTTGCTTAAGTGTGAGGCGTTACATTGGGCATGCCACTCTAAACTTTGAGAGAGAAGCCACTTTTGGTAAATGCGGTAAGGCCGTCTGTGTTAGTCATTTGTTCATCTCCTCCAAAGTGTGTTAATTTTCTCTAGAGACCACCTCATCTGAAGTAGAGACTACAATGTTTACCTTGAAGAAAGAAAGGCACAAGAGCCAAAAATAATGAAGCATACTCCTTATGGTGAACCATAAAAGATCTATAAAGTAATGCAGCTTTCCATTGTCACTGTTTGTTTGCTTCAGCTTTCAAAAAGCCTATTCAAAAAGCTGATGCCTTTATAAGAAGAGTGGTTAATAATGCTAGCTCTAATACCTGGATTTGTAAGTGTAGCTGCAATGGTGCTGTTACTAAGCCTATAAGTCCCGCAGAACATCAGAAAAAGCTATGGTTGCTGACTTTGAAGTGCTTGGAGTACTCAAGTCATACTCCATAAAACAGACCAACAGTGCCACTGCCATAAATGTTCCCCTGAATCTCCTCTGGCAAACAAACAAACAAACATGGAAGTGTTAACCACAGTAGAAGACATGTTGTGAACAATCAGACCATGTGGATCTCATTCTGCCTGATTGTTCTAATGAGACAGTGGATTACAAATTCTGCGTTGAGCAACTATCTAGCCCCTTAATTAAACCTCCAACCATTGCAACATCGCCAACCTTTCAGAGAGACATGGACAAAGAAAAACCTCATTGATAAAATGGCTCCCATATTACAGTGGTATGTCAGTGGGTTCAGGAAACACGTGGAAGAAATGAAACTCCTAGCACAGGAACATCTCCTGTATTTGTGTTTACAAGAAACATTTTAAACTTAATTTCGCCCAAGTGCTATGAGACTATACCCTCCACTGCAACTGTGACCTGAGTGGGAAAGCCCCAAGGGAGGGGTAGATGTATTTGTGATAACATATATCACTCCCCTACTCTGTCCCTAGTTAGTGACCTACAAGCAATTGCAGTTGAAATCCGTGTGGGTCGAAGCCTCTTTATATGTTCTCTGTATTTACCACCACAAGAAGCAATAACTTCTGAAGCTCTTGCAATTCTTGTAGAACAGCTCACTCTACTATTTCTCTTACTGGAGGACTTCAGTTCCCATAATGTATCATGGGGCTAAAATTCTACTTGCCACAGGGATCTATCTTTTAGAGAACCTAATCAAGTGTCGGGAGATGTGTATCCTGAACACAGGCAGTCACCCTCACTTCAGTGCTTGCTACAGGGTCATCCTCAGTCATAGACCTCTCTCTTTGCTTTCTAACCATTACATATTCTGCTCAGTGGCAAGTTATTGATGGCCTTCATTGCAGTTGCCATGTCCCATTCTGGATCTACCTACTAGATGGAGAAATCCTTGAAAGAAGCTGCTGAGATGGATGATCAGCAGAGAAAACTGGTTGCTGATCATATATGTAATCCACCATGCTGCCAACTTATCCTTCCCAAAGTCTTAACATCTTCTTAGAAGACAACATGTGCCTTGGTGGGCTGACAAGTGCCATGCAGTAATCGGTGTCAAGCATGCAGCACCATGAGGATTTAAGTGCCACTCAGCAGCAGGGAACCTCACAACCTTTTGAGTAACAGCTAAATCTTGATGCATAATCAAAGAGAGCAAGAGGAGGTCGTGATAAGTATTCATGGACACAGTCAACTGCTCCACTTGTTCTACAAAATGTTTGGTAACCAGTCAGCAGTGATGCCGAAGCAGCGTTTTCTCTTAGCAACACCCAGATAATGATGGAGCATTTTGCAATGACTACTGGCACTGCCAGCTAAGATCTGGTGTTCCGCCACTACTGTGTTTCATGCGGGGTTGGGAATCAGGCTTCAGATCCATCCATCCATCCATCCATCCATCCATACATACATACATACATACATACATACATACATACATACATTAATCCTTATTCCATTGATCATGAATACGACATTTCATAATGATGTGGAATGTGTCACTTAACATAAGTTTTCTTTAGACTAATTAATACTACACTCCTGGAAATTGAAATAAGAACACCGTGAATTCATTGTCCCAGGAAGGGGAAACTTTATTGACTCATTCCTGGGGTCAGATACATCACATGATCACACTGACAAAACCACAGGCACATAGACACAGGCAACAGAGCATGCACAATGTCGGCACTAGTACAGTGTATATCCACCTTTCGCAGCAATGCAGGCTGCTATTCTCCCATGGAGACGATCGTAGAGATGCTGGATGTAGTCATGTGGAACGGCTTGCCATGCCATTTCCACCTGGTGCCTCAGTTGGACCAGCGTTCGTGCTGGACGTGCAGACCGTGTGAGACGACGCTTCATCCAGTCCCAAACATGCTCAATGGGGGACAGATCCAGAGATCTTGCTGGCCAGGGTAGTTGACTTACACCTTCTAGAGCACGTTGGGTGGCACGGGATACATGCGGGCGTGCATTGTCCTGTTGGAACAGCAAGTTCCCTTGCCGGTCTAGGAATAGTAGAACGATGGGTTCGATGACGGTTTGGATGTATCGTGCACTATTCAGTGTCCCCTCGATGATCACCAGAGGTGTACGGCCAGTGTAGGAGATCGCTCCCCACACCATGATGCCGGGTGTTGGCCCTGTGTGCCTCGGTCGTATGCAGTCCTGATTGTGGCGCTCACCTGCACAGCGCCAAACACGCGTACGACCATCATTGGCACCAAGGCAGAAGCGACTCTCATCGCTGAAGATGACACGTCTCCATTCGTCCCTCCATTCACACCTGTCGCGACACCACTGGAGGCGGGCTGCACGATGTTGGGGCGTGAGCGAAAGACGGCCTAACGGTGTGCGGGACCGTAGCCCAGCTTCATGGAGACGGTTGCGAATGGTCCTCGCCGATAGCCCAGGAGCAACAGTGTCCCTAATTTGCTGGGAAGTGGCGGTGCGGTCCCCTACGGCACTGCGTAGGATCCTACGGTCTTGGCGTGCATCCGTGCATCGCTGCGGTCCGGTCCCAGGTCGACGGGCACGTGCACCTTCCGCCGACCACTGGCGACAACATCGATGTACTGTGGAGACCTCAGGCCCCACGTGTTGAGCAATTCGGCAGTACATCCACCCGGCCTCCCGCATGCCCACTATACGCCCTCGCTCAAAGTCCGTCAACTGCACATACGGTTCACGTCCACGCTGTCGCGGCATGCTACCAGTGTTAAAGACTGCGATGGAGCTCCGTATGCCACGGCAAACTGGCTGACACTGACGGCGGCGGTGCACAAATGCTGCGCAGCTAGCGCCATTCGACGGCCAACACCGCAGTTCCTGGTGTGTCCGCTGTGCCGTGCGTGTGATAATTGCTTGTACAGCCCTCTCGCAGTGTCCGGAGCAAGTATGGTGGGTCTGATACACCGGTGTCAATGTGTTCTTTTTTCCATTTCCAGGAGTGTATTTGACAAATGACCGAAGATTTTTGGGGCAGCATAATTCACCCCTTACTGTGCCAAAGTGAGAATTAATCGAGAATAGTGAATATCATCCTTTCTTCTAGTGTTGTAGCTATGCACTTCACTGTTATTTTTGAATTGGGATTTGTTATTAATGACAAATTTCATAAGTGAATATTTGTCTTGCGAAGGTACTGTGAATATCCCGAGCTCCTTAAATAAATGTCTGCAAGGTGATCTTGGGCGGGCTCCAGCTATTATTCTGATTATATGCTTTTGTGCAATGAATACTTTCTCTCTTAATGATGAATTGCCCCAAAATATGATACCATATGAAAGCAGTGAATGAAAATAGACATATTAGGCTAATTTACTGATATGTTTATCACCAAAATTTGCAATAATCCTAATAGCATAAGTAGTTGAACCTAACCGTTTCGGTAGATCATCGATGTGTTTCTCCCAATTCGATTTCACATCAGTGCACACACCCAGAAATTTTGATTATTCTACCTTAGCAACAGACTTCCGTCCATAGTCCATGAGTATCAATGGTGTTAAGCCATTTACTGTACAGAATTGTTTAAACTGTATTTCCTCAGAATTTTGTGAGAGTTTATTTGCAGAGAACCACTTAATAATTTTCTGAAAGACATTATTTGCAATTTCCTCAGCTGATTCTCCCTTCTTGGGTGTGATTACTATACTTGTATCATCAGCAAAAAGAACTAACTTTGCATCTTCATGAATATAGGGTGGCAAATCATTAATATATATTAAGAACAATAAGGAAACCAAGACCGAACCCTGTGGGACACCTTTCTTGATCCCTCCCCAGTTAGAGGACTGCTGGTTTTTGTAGACTATCTGTACTGTTAATTTCAACCTTCTGCATTCTTCCAGTTATGTATGAATTAAACCATTTGCTCACTGTCTCACTCATATCACAATACTTAAGCTTATCTAGAAGAGTTTCATGATTCACACAATCAAAAGCCTTTGAGAGATCACAAAATATCCCAATGGGTGGTGTTCGGTTATTCATTGCATTTAATACTTGATCAGTGAAAGCATATATAGCATTTTCTGTTGAAAATTCTTTCTGAAAACCAAATTGACATTTTGTTAGTACTTCATTTTTACAAATATGTGATACTACTCTTGAATATATTACTTTTTCAAGAATTTTGGATAAAGCTGTCAGAAGTGAGATTGGGCGGTTGTTTCAGTGAGCTACTACATATGTGACTGGGAATCGTACTTATTTGTTGGGAACAAGCTTTCAGTACTCTGTTGTAAAGGCCATCAATTCCATGTGAGCTTTTACTTTTGAGTGAATTTATTATTTCAGTAGGAGAGGTTGAATTTCAGTTTTATCAAATTGCGTAGGTACTGCCTCTTTCATATACTGCCTTGTATTTTCTAATGAATAGCTGGAACCTATTTTCTCTAAAACACTTAAAATTATTATTAAAAATGTTAACTTCTTGTTAACAAACCTTTCATTGTGTTTGGCCTGTGCTCTTGGTTGCCCTGTTTCCCTTTTCAAAATATTCCAAATTGTTTTAATTTTGTTGTCAGATGTGCTAATCTCAGACATAATGCACTTACTTCTGGACTTTTTCATAACTTTCCATAATGCAGTGCAGTAGTTTTTATAATGTTTCATTGTTTTGGGATCATTATTGCTCCTAGTTACAAGATACATTTCCTTTTTCTGTTTACAGTTCTGTCATACAACAACCCTTTCTCCATGTGGGTACTGAATTCTGCACTGTCTGACACTAGTGATACTGCACCCAATCACGACCAAATCCAATGCAGATTAGGAATATCAAGTCTTTTCTGTCTTAACATACACGAATGAAATAAAGAGTGATAAAAACTATGCTGGTACACTATGTAATCTCTGCCACACTGTATGGTGGCTTGCGATGTACATGAGATAGCTCCCAGATCTTAGTCTGCTTCCCAGATCATTTAGGCGCCTCTTCTGCAATGGCAGCTATACAAGAAGTGTGGGATGTATTTAATCCTTGTGTTTATAATAAAAGTCTTCTTTAGAGTAGGTGAGTTTCGTCCTATCTTAAAGCATCTTCAGTGGTCACTCTAACAGTTGAGGTTTTCCTTACACTCTTATATTACCCCAGATATTTATTTAATCCCCCATAAAACAGTACTACTGAAAACCAGCCTTTCCAGAGTCTCAACACTATCAACAATTGATCTTCCAAGCACCTGCAAAAGTCTTGTCTTTTCAGGAGGCTTTGACTTTTGTCCCAAACTCAGATCTACAAGGGGCATTTGAAAGATCTGTGCAAATTCCACCGGTGCATATCGAGGTCATGTTTAGTTAGTAGCATCTTTGGAAAGAACACACACCAGGTTTCAGCTATATTGGTCTATTTCTTTGTGTTTGCCATTCGTGTGAATCATGGAAGTTGAGTTATTGTCAAAAAATGGATGAATAAAGAGTTTCGTGTGATGATTAAACATTACTTTATGAAAATCAAAACACCTCAGGGGACTAAAGAGAATCTTGATAAACATTATGGTGACACTGCACCTTTGATTAAAATAGTTTATAAGTGGTTTCAAAATTTTCGGAGTGGCCATATGGACACAAGTGAAGCTGAACGTTCTGGATGCCCTGTGGAGGTTACAACTCCAGAAATCATTGATAAAATCCATGATGTGGTAATGTATGACAGAAGAGTTAAGGTGCATGAGATTGCTAGTGCTGTGGGCATTTCAAATGAATGTGTATGTAATATTTTGCATCAACATTTGGACATGAGAAACCCATCTGCAAGATGGATTCCGCAATTGCTCACACATGACCAAAAACAGAATTTCAGCTGTTCTGGAAGAATCTGCAAGACTTTAAGCATCATTTCGTCACTGTGGATGAAACATGTATACATTACTATACTCCTGAGACCAAAGAACAGTCTAAACAATGGGTTACCAAGGAAGAATCTGCACCAAAAAAAGGCAAAGACCATTCCTTTGGCTGGAAAGATTATGGTGACTGTCTTTTGGGATTTGCAAGGGATAATCCTCATCGACTATCTGGAAAAGGGTAAAACTATTACAGGTGCATATTATTCATCATTATTGGACCATCTGAAAACAGAGCTGCAAGAAAAATGCTGGCTATTGGACTGCAAAGAGTCCTTTTCCATCACGACAATGCACCAGCACACTCCTCAGCAGTTGTGGTCACAAAATTAATGGCAATAGGATTCTAACTCATTTCACATCCCCCCTATTCTCCAGACTTGGCTCTCTCCCCAATTTGAAGAAATGGCTGCGGGACATAGATTTTATTCAAACAAGGAGGTGATTGCAGCAACTAGTAGCTATTCTGCTGACTTGGACAATCCCTATTATTCGGAAGGGATCAAAAAATTAGAACAGTGCTGGACGAAGTGTATAAGTCTAAAAGGAGACTATGTCAAAAAATAATAAAAGTTGGTTGGTTTGTGAGATTGAAGGGACCAGACTGCAATGGTCATCGGTCCCCAATAAAAAAGGTTTACCCCAAATACGTAAGTAGTTTTCATTTTTGCACAGACTTTTCAAACACCCCTCGTAGCAACACTGTTCTTGTAAACTATTTGCTTTTAGTTTGTTTCAGCCTCCCTCCAAACATTTCCCCTCATCCCTCTTTGCCTTCATTTCAGTACATCCCCCCACCCCCTCCTCTGTAACCTGCAGGGATTCACATCTAACCTGGATTTCATGTACCCTTCCTCCCATTCATTCCAAAATAACAGCTATAGAATAAACAGCTGGTCATGGCCTTAAAAGCAATCCTGACCTAATCATTCTTCTTCTGGTAAGGGTTACACCACTACTGCTATAAATCTCATTGACTCTATGGCTTCATCCTTACCTACCTAAGCACTATATCCTCATTCCAGAAGACTGCTATGACATCCAACAGTTTTTAAAAATGTATCGATAATTTGCCAGAGCCCTTCCACATAGACTATATCATACCAGCTAGTCCACTAAACTGATTTACAAAGGTATCTCTTCTGTACAACCAACAAACAAGTGAGTGCTTTGAACCAGCCGACAACTGGTACTCTCATTACAGTAAAATGCCATTTAAGCAAAGTCACAGTTAATAAATATTTTTGTATGAGTGGATCTCAATGAAACAGTCATAACAATGTTACTTAAATTAATTTTTCATGAAGTCCATTTAAAAGATTCCCAATTTTATGTAACAAATAAGAAAGATTCTGCAGATTAAGTCAAGTCATGTCACTACATGAAACAGCTGCATCACCAACGTGCAAATCCTTACACTTGTAGCTGATAGACAGCTTTTCATTTGGGCTTAAAATACACATCTTTTTTTAGTGGAATTTAGATGACTTGTTCAGAAAAACTTAAAAATTAGCAATATTTTTCTGTCAGCAGAAAACTATCAGAATGTAAGAATGAATAAAGATGGTGAACCAGTCAGAAAACAGGAATTATGGGTATCAAATTCTATCTCAGTATGCACATCTCCCTGTGCCTGGTGGACATCAGAGCATAGGGCCGGAAAGTATGAAGACATGGGCATGCCCAAGAGCAGGGGACCCACAGAATACCCAACAGTAGCACCAGGGAGGTGAGTGTCATCGCCGTCCCTGTGTTGTCATTAGAAAGCAGGTGCCAGTATGGAGGAGACGGGGCTGGACCCATCAGTAATGATGGCTGAGGTGATTATGGCAAGGAGGCCAGTGGAAGCTGCTCGATCAGAACAGCAGGCTGCGGCAATGTACCAGAGGCCAGAGACAGGCCAGCATCCAGCACGGGGAAGCTGGAACCACAGGGTGCTGCATGTGGAGGTGGCAGCCAATGAGACAGGGGCACCTCCACAGCAGAAGTCAATGGGCTCGAGGCAGAAGGCAGCATGGCAGGCTGTAGCAACAAGCTGCACTCTTGAACCTATAGCTTCCAGTGGTGAGCAGGGGCACAACTGATGAAAGTGGCACACCACCAGTCCACTGTCCATGTGGACATCACAAAGATGCATCTCCAACAGTGGACAACAGTGGCCATTATCTACTTTGGGCCAGCGACCAAAACCTCATGCCCTCATCTGCGATCCTGGCACGAAGTGACTGGACGAACCTGACTGCAACGGATATGGTGCAGGCCACGAAGTTGGGAACCGTGCATGGCTGACAGCCATGAAGCAAGTGACTGCTGGCCATGAAGCAACTCAGCTATGCTCCACTCTCCCATAGACATGAAGTGATTGGCACTCATAGAATGGGCTTCGTCCTGCAAATAATTCAAACAAACTTTTTCATATGGGACTTGAACATTAACACTAGTCGTTCCACACTGCCATTTGATTCAGGGTGGATTGGTGGAGCCATAACCTGATCTACATCTTCATCCATACTCCGCAAGCCACATGACCGTGTGTGGCGAAGGGTACCTTGAGTACCTCTATCAGTTCTCCCTTCTATTCCAGTCTCGTATTGTTCGTGGAAAGAAGGATTGTCGGTATGCCTCTGTGTGGGCTCTAATCTCTCTGATTTTATCCTCATGGTCTCTTCGCGCAATATACGTAGGAGGGAGCAATATACTGCTTGACTCTTCGGTGAAGGTATGTTCTCGAAACTTCAACAAAAGCCCATACTGAGCTACTGAGCATCTCTCGTGCAGAGTCTTCCACTGGAGTTTATCTATCATCTCCGTAACGCTTTCGCAATTACTAAATGATCGTGTAACGAAGCGAGCTGCTTTCCGTTAGATCTTCTCTATCTCTTCTATCAACCCTATCTGGTACAGATCCCACACTACTGAGCAGTAGTCAAGCAGTGGGCGAACAAGCATACTGTAACCTACTTCCTTTGTTTTCGGATTGCATTTGCTTACGATTCTTCCAATGAATCTCAGTCTGGCATCTGCTTTACCGACGATCAACTTTATATGATAATTCCATTTTAAATCACTCCTAATGCGTACTCCCAGATAATTTATGGAATTAACTGCATCCAGTTGCTGACCTGCTATTTTGTAGCTAAATGATAAGGGATCTTTCTTTCTATGTATTCACAGCACACAACCTCTCGATATACCACAGCATGATCCGCAAAAAGCCTCAGTGGACTTCCGATGTCATCCACAAGGTCATTTATGTATATTGTGAATAGCAACGGTCCTACGACACTCCCCTGCAGCACACCTGAGATCACTCTTACTTCAGAAGACGTCTCTCCATTGAGAATGACATGCTGCGATTTGTTACCTTGGGACTCTTCAATTCAATCACACAATTGGTCTGATAGTCCATATGCTCTTACTTTGTTCATTAAACAACTGTGGAGAACTGTATCAAACGCCTTGCGGAAGTCAAGAAACATGGTGTCTACCTGGGAACCCATGTCTTTGGCCCTCTGAGTCTCATGGACGAATAGTGCGAGCTGGGTTTCACACGATCCTCTTTTTCGAAAACCGTGCTGATTCCTACAGAGTAGATTTCTAGTTTCCAGAAAAGTCATTATACTCAAACATAAAATGTGTTCCAAAATTCTAAAAGTGATCAACGTTAGAGATATAGGCCTATAGTTCTGCACATCTGTTCGACATCCCTTCTTGACCTGCGCCCTTTCCAATCCTTTGGAGGGGAGGGGGGGGGTGGCGGCGGCAAGTTCCTTCGCGTAGTCTGTGTAAAATCAAACTGGTAACCCATCAGGTCCAGCGGCCTTTCCTCTTTTGAGGGATTTTAATTGTTTCTCTATCCCTCTGTTGTCTATTTCAATATCTACCATTTTGTCATCTGTGTGACAATCTAGAGAAGGAACTACATTGCAGTCTTCCTCTGTGAAACAGCTTTGGAAAAAGACATTCAGTATTTCGGCCTTTACTCTCTCATCCTCTGTTTCGGTATCATTTTGGTCACAGAATGTTTGGACATTTTGTTTCGATCAACCTACCGCTCTGAGATAAGACCAAAATTTCTTTTGAATTCATTGAACACCTCTCGCATGGCCCTCCGCACATTACATTTCGCTTTGCATAATTTTTGTTTGTCTGCAAGGCGTTGGCTATGTTTATGTTTGCTGTGAAGTTCCCTTTGCTTCCACAGCAGTTTTCTAACTCGGTTGTTGTATCGTGGTGGCTCTTTTCTATCTCTTACGATCTTGCTTGGCACATACTCATGTAACACATATTGTACGATGGTTTTGAACTTTATCCACTGATCCTCAACACTATCTGTACTTAAAACAAAACTTTTGTGTTGAGCCGTCTGGTACTCTGTGTTCTGCTTTTTGTCACTTTTGCTAAACAGAAAAATCTTTCTACCTTTTTTAATGTTTCTATTTACGGCTGAAATCATTGATGCAGTAACTGCTTTATGATCGCTGTTTCCCTGTTCTGTGTTAACTGTTTCAAATGTTTGGGTCTGTTTGTCACCAGAAGGTCTAATATGTTATCGCCGAACATTTGAGTCTCCCAGTCTATATCCGGCAAATTAAAATATCCACCCACAACTATAACGTGGTGGGGAAATCTACTCAAGATATTTTCCAAATTATCCTTCATGTGCTCAGCCACAACAGTTGCTGAGCCAGGGGGCCTATAGAGACATCAAATTACCATGTCTGAGCCTGCTTTAACCGTGACCTTCAATCAAATTATTTCACATTTCCGATCTCTGTCAATTTCCTTCGATACTATTGTACTTCTTATCGCTATAAACACGCTTCTCCCTTCACTGTCCAGCCTGCCGCTGCTGTATACATTCCAATCTGAGTTTAGAATTTCATTACTGTTTACATCAGGTTTCAGCCAACTTTCTGTCCCTAGTACTATGTGGGCATTGTGACCGTTTATTAATGAAAGCAGTTCTGGGACCTTTCTATAGACGCTCCTGCAGTTTACTATTAGCACATTAATATTGTTATTCCCTGTTGCATTTTGCCTATTCATACCTTGCTGCGTCTCAGGAGGCTTCTTGTCGAACCTAGGGAGGGAATTCTGAACCTAAAAAACCCACATGTGCACTCCACACATACTCCGCTACCCTTGTAACCGCTTCCTGCATGTAGTGCAAGCCTGACCTATTCAGGGTGACCCTACATTTCTCCACCTGATAGTGGAGGTCGAGAAATATGTGATGGTGACAGGAACAAAACAATTGAAAGGTTTGAGAAAAAATGGGGCCCATTATGGAAACTAAGGCACAAAGCAACACCTCGGTAGGAGAAAAAAAAAAAAAAACCCTCAAAACTGTATGAATTGTGACCCCAGCCAATGTAGATGCTAACCAGAAAATGTAAGGAAACTCAAAAAATGCATTCACAACCAAGAGGCAATAAGAATTCAAAAAGGGTCTCACAAAGTCTTCATGAATGTATTCCCTTGGCTGTTGTGGAGGGGCCAAGGGGACAAATACACTCTAGGAGCTGCCTGTTGTCGTGCACAGTGCTCACAAGCCGTGACAAAATGCACAATTTTGCCATCAGTTCCAGTTCAAAAAACATGTCTCTTAGTGAACAGTTTAGTGTGTGAAACTCCCCAATGGCCTTTGACAGAGAAGTCATAGAACCTCATGCTGTCTGCGGCAGGAATGTGACTACTCTGGGAGAGAGGTCTTCTGTGGACCACAGTAACAGACTGTCAAAACCAGAGGGCTGCAATGAAAAATAGTTTCACAGGGGGTCCAAAGCCCAACCTGATGGTTTTTTGGCCAGGCCTGTTGAAAAAACCAAACTGCGTGATGGAGAACCGGGTTTGAGGCAACAACAGTTGCAATGTGCAAGCTTGTAATTGGGGAAAAAAAACCTGAACTGTCCGGAAGGCATAGACTATGGCGAAGGCCTCTTTTTCCACCTGAGAGTAATGCTGCTGGGCAGGAGTGAGAGATTTTAGATGCGAAAGCAACAGTTCTTTCAGTTCCATTGGAATATCAGTGGTTTAGGACCATCCTGAGGCCATACTGTGAGGTGTCACTCATCAAAACTATGAGCTGGTCCAGAGAGAATGTAGCTAAACATAGGGATGAGAGTAATTTGTTTGGATTCCAGCATTTGAAAAGCATGTTTGCAATCTGGGTACATTCTTGCATAACAATATATGCTCTAGGTAGGCCAATGTGGCCACCCTGGCAGGAATTTATAATAGCAGGCTACCTGCCCTAGAAAGGCCTGAAGCTCCTTCGTAGGTGAGGGGTGAGGCATAAACAAAACAGTGCAGTGTTCTGGCAGAGGGCGAACTCCACTCCAAGAGACCTCAGACCCCAAATAAACAGGAGAAGATTGAAAACACTGAGATTTTGTGAGGTTATACCATAAGCCTGTGAACTGTAAGACAGAAAACAAAGTGCTCAAATTTTTCAAGTGATCAGCCGTGGAGAAGCCCATTTCAAGAATATCATCCAGATAACTAATGCAAGCGGGCACAGGCATAGTCAATTGCTCTAAAAATCATTAACCATTTACTATTTCAACAGCTGAACATACAGCTTAAACTCTAGAATATGTAAGACCAACATTTCAGCTGGAGAGCTTGAGCAGGGATTAAGTCAAAGAAACTAACAGTCACATGAATCTCACCTGTCTAAGACGGGCACACGGGTCAAAGCAATCAGATATCATGTATTTTATGATTTTTGAAAAGAATTTAACTCAGGACCTCACTAACACTTACTAACAAAAATTAGATCATACTGATTATCAAACAAAATTGTGACTAGGTTGAGAATTTTTTGGAAGGGAAAATGCTGTGTGATATCTTGGATGGAGAGTTATCAGAGACGTAGAACTAACTCATCTTCGTTGTGGTCTAGCGATTGAATGATAACAATATTTGTTATGAAGGAACATTGAAGATACGATTGAACATTTTTTCTCTCTGCTGGAGACTATTTTTTGTCTCATTGGCAGTCTGAAAACTAAAATTGGCTATTTTTTATGGAGATACTATGATATAAAAAGTTGAGGCTTCTCGCATTACCTGAGGAACTACTTGTAATGGTATATTAGTGCATAACTGTCCTCCGACCTTGTGTTGCGACATGTTCAGTCTAAATTGGTCAATCAGTGGCAGTGGATGAGCAGTTTACTACTGTCCTTTTCTTGCACTCTCCTGGAAAATGCGCCGTACAAGGTGTTATGTTAAAAATGTAAGAATTATGCTGCAAATTTGTGTACCTAACCAGATATGTTGATTTAGTCATGATCGCTTCCTAGATAGTATCTATTTGAGTTTACACATATCTGCATTCATTTCTTCATCTGCTCAAAACATTTCTGCTCATAAATTTTTATGATGCTGCACGGGAACCTTACCATCCTTTCCATCCAGCAGAGCACACAAACAAGGCTACAGTAAACTGCTTGCCCACTACCACTGATGTGATCATTTTTTTAAAAAACTTGTAGCACTGCTACAACAAACAGGTAATTAATAATACTAGCAGCCATGCCATGTTTGTGGTGAGACTGTATAGCTGTGATAGTTCTGACACTGCAATGTGGTAGGCAGGCAGGCATGTTTCAGTTAACATATGCTTTTTATATACATATGCTTTGTGCTGGCCGTAGCAGCCAGACACAGTAGTGTGTGTGTGTGTGGGCCGGGGGGGGGGGGGGGGGGGGCGCTACTTCAGAAGAGGCCTTTTGGCCGAAAGCTAAAATGTATAGCAGTTTGTTTATTGTGCTTGCCTGCTACAGGTGAGCAGCAATCTATCCTTTTCACAATACTGATCTGATACTCCACACCTGTTGCACTGTTAGCACTGTTTCTCAAAAAGCTTCCTGATTTTATTTTAATATCGAAGATGCTCTCTATTGTGTGTTATACTTTCTTAAAGATTGAATGTCAGTGGAACTTGAGCCTCAGAGTTTCTCTGTATGTTTAATGGTCAAATTGAGTAGCATCTCTGTTAGAGATGAAGTAACTACTTTGTTCCATTTTACTGAAAATATAGGCTTTTCTACTTACATATGTAGCTCTTTCTGTCTTCATCACCAGTGTTACCTCAATTGCATTGTCATCATTGTGTGAAAACATCCTCACATAGGTAGGGTTTGTTTAGCGCGAAGAACTGAAAGCGTTTTCTTAGTAGATAGGGGCGTTATTAGTCTATTACAGGTAATTTTGAAAGAAAGCCTTTATTACATTTTCACAATTTTTTTTTCTTCTTAGACCTCATATTAATTTTCATCATGTTATGAGATGGTCAATATATCAAAATATCATGCCATTACTTGAGAATGTAGGAGTTGTTCCGGGAAGTAATGTAAATGTAGTAGAAAACGTTTTATTCAAGATCATTTTAAAGCTATTACAGATGTTACAGATGTTTGAAAGACTTTGAAGTAGCCCTTGTTGGCATCCACACATTTTTTCCAGTAACTTTGGCATGCACTGTACACTTCCTGCAAGGTGTTGACAAGAATCTCATTTAGAATCTACCACATGACAGTTTGCGTACTTCGGTGGCCACAAAATATGGGTTCCTTTCAGGCCTGATTTGACCACCTGGAACATGAAAAACTGTCAGAGCCAGATCAGGCATGTAAGGAGTTAGATGAGTTACAGAGCTGTGTTGTGAACTTGTTCTGAGCAAGGAATTCCTGGTTGCAAAGAGAGCCTTGGCTGTGACCTCCTTTCTCTTACTATCTTGAACACATCTATGTACTAGATGACCTGTGCTATAATTCACTCAGTAAGTCAGAGCTCAGTGTTTAAAGGGTCCTGAACATGAAACATATTTTTGTCACTTTTGTTGGCTTATGACAGTCCAGAGCGGGCCTCCGGGCCCTCCGTAAATAGCTTCAGCCACCTACAATCTTGAAAATGCATCGAAATGAGCTCTGCATTGACTTGCTGAATCAGGTGGTAGATGTTTGCAAGAATTTTGTGAGTATAGTACAAACTTAATCATGTACTGTTGTTCGAGTGTTGATTCCATTGCATGTTGTGACTCATGCACTGTCTTTAGGTTAATGGAAATGGCTATTCTTATACTCCCAGAGCTCAGAGCAGTCCATAATAGGCAATATTGAGAAGCACGAATTAATTTGACTGGTCAAAATGTGCTGAGAAAAATTGGAGCACTATGAAAAAAAAATTACCAGTACATCACTTTATGGAGATACCTTATACATATATAGAATAACATAGTGATAATATCCAAGACATAGTCAGGAAACATTTCATGTTGATAAATACTTACCCTCATTCTTGACTTTTGTATATAGTACTGCTAATTCTCCATTTGTAGATTTGCTTCGAGCATAATAGACCAGCAGTTCTCACTCACCTGACATCCTCTTTGCTGAAGGCAACGAAAACTGCTGAGATGACAGAAAGACTCCTCATTGCTTGATAATCTGTAGCAGTAATATTATATGACTGATCTGATTTTGTGGTGTGGGAGTTGAAGCAAATTTCCACTTCATTTTATCACCAGGAAAGCTCATCTGAATAATTCCAGAAAGTCTGAGGCCTTCCTTGTTGGCTTGTTAAAGTGATGACATCTAAAGCCTGTCAATTTTGAAGTCTTTATGGCAGGTTTCATTGCTGTATGTGCAATACGTTTCATGGTTAGTGCACTTGACCATCTGAGTTCTTTGTCTATACAGTATTGTTCCAAATTCTAGTAAATCATGCTGAGAATGTGGCTGCTTATCTTCTTTATTCTGTTTACATGCTATAGATTTTTATAATGTAAGGCATAAGAAATATAGACATACAAAATGGCAAAAACATTCTTGTATCTTTGCAAAAATGTTTGATATTAGAGGTCTTTTACTATGGAAAATGTTACTAATTCTTTATCATCTCTGAAACAAACCTTTCATGATACAGTGCACTTATAACAAGGGCTTGGAACTAAAAGATCATTATAAAATAAATAAATACTCTTCAAAAAGTAACTCCAAATCAATACTAAAATTTGACAAACTTGCTGGTTCATTTAAAAAGCATAGTTCTTTTGACTTGTGTACACTAAATGTAGACTGCAAAATATTAGATGTTGCTGTTCATTTATTTCATCACCACCACGACCACCACCACCATCATCATCATTATCTTTTTATACTAAAAGTCACATGGATTGATGTATTTGTGGGTTCAGTGTTAGATTAAAAAACTAAAGGTCTGGGGTTCAGTTGCTGGCAAGTTTAACATTTTGCCTGTGACACTTAATTTTACTTTCCTAGAGATGTGTTGTGTATTTGTAAAGTGCCAGGTTGCAAAGTTGTTCAGGTTCCATGTGCTGTAGGTATTCCTGTAATTGGGTGAAGTTAGTTCGGAGGTTGAAGGGTGAAGAGTGTGACACATCCAGTATAACCATGCCCAGTGGAACCATTGTGAAGATCAAACAAACTCTGTAACTGTTTTTTTTTATTATTGGTAGAGAGTGGTAAGTTTTCTATTTTTTTTTTTTTTTAATTTAGAGAATTATTTGCTTAAATTGCATGTGATGGTTCTTGATATATGTCCTAGTCATTAAGTTGCTTTGTAACATTTTGACTTTGCCCACAAATGTAGTTGGTGCTGATGCAGTATACTTAAAATTTGATGTATATTGACTTAAAATAAGTAATATGTTGTGCCTATTCTGACTGTTCACTGTTGATTCATTTTCCTAAAATTGCCATCCAGATGTTATTGTATTTCAGGCTAATATCACCTCATGAAGAAGTTGGTTATAGAGAAATATGGCATTCTACCTCTTTTGTTGCAATATTTCATTTTTCCTCTGCGAGTTTCTGAGTGGTTGTTTTTCATAATTGTTTTTTGCATGAGTTACATTTTCCCATATGTTCTAAATTTCCATTTTCTGTCTAGAAATGTGAAGTCAGTGGTATTAATATTGACTCCAGTAGAACAAAGCATTTTGGATTCCTGTGACTGAATACAGTGTTTTACTTTTTGGAATGATTCTATTTTGTCTCTTCTACTTGTGTTTCCATTTATTTATCATGTTAAAACTAGAAAGTTTCATATTTCATCTTTCTATTCTTAGGTTTGGGATGCTCTGTCAGATGCAATGATAACGTTCAACAATGATGGAATGGCAGAAGAGATTGCATACATAGTTGAAAATGACCTTTTAGTAGACTCAGTTAGTAAATGTCTGGAAGAACGAACTTCCAATGTTGAAGTCATCTATGAAGCAAAAGTTAAAAATTGCAAATTACCATCAAGTGATGTTTTATCTGGTGCACATGACCTTGCACAGATTGAAATGGAAGATGGTACTTCTTACAGCTGCAGATTACTGGTGAGTCACAGCAATCTTTTATTTCATAGCTGATTTCACTTAAATAAACAACACTGTGAGTGAAGACCACTACTTACCTTGCATAGGAATATTTAACAGTTCAGAAAACTGATTAACTTATGATTTATTTGTCTATCCAATGCTCAATATTTCGTCTATATGACGAGTGACTGAAGTGGTTGGGACCCTGAACTTGCATTCAGGAGCAGAGTCAACTCCCTATCTCTCCATTCACATTTAAATTTTATGTGGTTTCCTTAAGTTACTTCAGTAAAATACCAGAATGGCTCCTTTAAAAAGGTCCTACGCAATTTCCTATCTGGGCCTTGTCTGATCTAAAATTGAATCCTTTCCTTTCCTTTCCTTTCCTTTCCTTTCCTTTCCTTTCCTTTCCTTTCCTTTCATTTCCTTTCTTCCTGTACACAGAAAGTGTTGTCTTTACACATAACATTAATTTTATTTGGTGTTTTGCATTTTGAGTAAGCAGTAGTGAATGGAGATATTTCAGTGTTGAAAGTTACATATTAGGTATTGGAAATGAATGAAATAAATTTATGATAGTATTTCTCACAAAATACCCAGGGGTTTGTAAAGTGAAGGGGGATGACTGCTATCAGCTCAGCGGGACATTAAGCGGTATCAGCGGCAACGAGCAAAAATGTGTAGCGGACTGGGATTCAAACCCGGGATCTCCTGCTTACTAAGCAGGTGCTGTAACCACTGCGCCATCCAGGACGCAGCTTTATTGCAACTGCACGGACTATCTCAGTACACTTCACGGTTGATCCACACTCCCACTGAGTGCCAACTATCTGCAGTCGCCATTGATATTACTTAGTGTCCTGCTGCAGCTGATAGCAGTCATTCCTCTTCAGTTTACTTATATTGTTTCACAACTGTGAGATCTGCATGGTGTCTGTGTTTCACTCCCCCCCCCCCCCCCTCCCCCTCCCCTCCTGCCACCAAACACAGGGATTTGTCTAGCTAGCAGCTGAGAAGAATGTGTCATTCCTGTTCACTCCACAACAGCCCCGAAAATATTGTCTTACCCGTAAACTTCATTTTTGGGCTTCTGTTTCACTCTTTGTCATTGTGGAGTCCCAGTCTCTCTTCTTTTTTATGTGCAGCACCAATGAAAAATATGGAAATTGTAGTGAAACTTGCAAGTGAGAAATGGGTGAAAGTAGTTCACCATTGGCAATGTTTTAACTGAATGAAATGGTGTACAAAAATGAAAAAAAAAACACATTTCAATAGTTGCATGCAGAGTTTCAGTATTAAGAAATTACTGGTGCCACATAGTGCACACAAATGGAAAATTTGAAGGGACCAGATGATTTAACATATTTATATATCTTGAAACTTTTGAATTTAGTCTGCACTTGAGAACATGTTTTTAGAACAGTAGTTAGTATTCTGTCTACAGGATGTCAGAATGCACAGTCAACTTGCCGCCACATTCATATCACATTCATTCTTCTCAGCTGCAGACCAGAACAAAAGGCACTTTTTCCATGAAGATGGTAAGTGCAGGTAGTCAGTGTCTTTACCACCCAAAAACTATGGGGAGCCATATCACCACATGGTGTTAGTCTGACAAACTGTTGTTCTTCTGATATGCACAAGATAGAGTTTTGTGTTTTCATAAGCTGCAATTTACTTTTGAAGCTTCATAGAAAACTTGAAGAGCAGCGGTTGAAAGGATTCTTAAAAAAAGTGTGACTAGAGTTGAAAATTATTGGTGAAAAGTACACCAAATACAGACCAAAGGAAAGTGCTTCAGAGCCTGAGTACAGTCTAAACTTATACTGCAGCTGAATTTTGGTTAAACTCTCCATAATTCTACATAACTTTGGTGGACTATAGCATTTTTAATACCTTGCTTAATGGATGAATTTCATTGGCTTCTGTTATTGCATTTGCCATCGGTTCTTGCACTGCTATTGTCTTTATAGCTCTTTTAGCAATTGGATATTTATGAAACAGGAACTGAGAAAATTAGAAGTTTGCAGCAGTTGTACCTCATAAGGAAAATTCCGAAAAAGGTAAACAATAAAGGTTTCTCACACTTCCAGCAGCATCAAGTGGTTTAAAATCCTTGAGCTATCAGCCGAATACTTGGGAGCTAACATCCCATAGATGTTCGGGCTTACATGGGGTTCCTCTTCTTCGAAATGTCTTGGCTCAAATTCGTCTAGGGGTTGAAACACATGTGTCGCATTACGTGCCCTAAATTAGACACTTGTGCCCCTTTGGTTAAATTGTTTGGCTGAGAGCAAGTTTACGAAATACAAAGTTAACATAATATATAATAACAGTAATAATAATATCGTGAACTAAATTAACAACCCATAAATTATGTAGGCCACACAGTTGCAATTTGGTTAGAATAATGTTTATCCAGAAAGAAAACTAATAGCAAAAGTGGTCTTATTTAGAATTACTATTACACTCCAGTGCATATCCATTTGACACAATACTCCACCTTGATATTTACACGAGAAGTCAGAGTTCACTCCAGGTGCGTGGCTGCTCACCGCTCAGAGACTAAGTCCCGCAATACCACACAATGCGAAGACTCCAAGGAGGACTCGAAGAAGTATGCGTTCTTGACATTCTGTGGCTCAATAACAGGAAAGATAAGCCGGCTCCTAAAGAGGAATAAAATTTATTTGGTCTTCAGGGCTCCAGCAAAAACTCGACAACTTTTGAGGTCTGTGAAAGATGATGTAGGCCTCATAATGCCAGGAGTATGTAAAATACCATGTGGATGTGTGTACCATTGAACAGTGCTGTGTAGAACACGAGAGATGTTTTCATCTACAGTACCCAGAGCAATCAGTGGTAGTCATCATACTGCTTTCTACGAGACATCTATTATCACATGGACTAACAGTTTTTGGGATAGCATAAAAAAATAAGGCGTTGAAATAAAAACTTGTGACAACATGCTCAATAAAGTCGGCGGCCTGCAGTTAAGCACAGCGTGGGACCCGGCCATTTGAAGGCTGAAGTGGGCACGGAAGCTGCACAATGCAAACATTACCATTTATGGTGCTGGAGTGGGTACCAGTGACATTATGGAAGGGAGCACGGCTATATAAGGACGGCAGCAGCAACCAGAAGACAGTCACCATTTCACAGTGGCTGAGGAGTGCTCAGCAGAGATATTGTGGATTTTAAACCACTTGACGTGGCTGGAAGCCTGAACCTTTATTAGTACATATCGCTGTGAAACTATGCACTCCTATAAACATAAACAAATAAACTGTGAGAGGTTGTTCAGAATGTGATTTAATGTGTGAAAACTGCACCGTCTGTAAAAGTGAAAATAAATTCTCTTTAGGTAGTGATTTTAGCTCACCCTATTTTAAAGGTTAATGATAGCAACTGTTAAAAGGAAAGTTTAATTGTGGAGTAACTGACAGCACTCTTATGTGTACATTCAAATAAATTAACTGACATGCCTTCATTTCATTTCCATACAAATGTTGCACTTCACTCAAATTTCACTCACCTGAGACATGTATCAATACCTGTTACAGTTCTGATGGGAAAGATGAGACCAAGGCACTGGTGAAACATCCTGACATCCTGAATGCCAAAAATTCTGTGTAAAATTTGTTTTCAGGCTGGTCATTACGACAATGCATTGTAGATATGAACTGACTCTGCAGTTAAGGAACTATGCACCTAACACATTTCTCCAGGCCCTTGACTTTTCTATTTCTTGGAATGCTAGATTGATGATTGTGGTTTTAAAGTCTGTGTTCTGACTAATAGATTACTCAGGAATGAGAAAAGGGGGGAACAACTCAAGACATAGTAGATATAAAAATGAAATTATATAAAAATTTTACTACGTAATATCAGATACTATATCAAATAAATAAATAAGTAAATAAATAGAGTACCAGTTCCAAACACAATCTGGACTTCACATTTTAAAATTTGGTTTAATATTCCTTTTTTATTTTGGTAGAAGGGAAATGTACTTACATATTAGCATGATCAGCATGTTAGGAAGATGTTTTATACCATGGGTTTGTTGTTTTAATTTTATTATTAATGTGCTGGTGTTGCTTTAAATATTTGTATTTTAATACAGTGTTTGACAGAACATTAATGCTTGTGTTGTTCATCTGAATTACTCTTTTCCCGCAAGGAATTTTGCAATTCATCCAACTGGCTGGTAATCTTATTGAAACGTTCTTCAGACAAAGAATTTTGTCGCCGTTGTTCAGCATGCATTGCCTTGACATGTGCTATCATACGGTCTGTAGGTGCAGAAGCCACTCGTCTAAGGGTACACAACTCATCATCATGCTCTGTAGGATCAAAAAACACTGAGTAGGCAAGTTCGTGTTTGTTTATTCGCCCAGGATGGTGAAGCAGTGATCTTCTTTCTGCGACAAGCCGATAAGCAGAACGTGCTATTTCTGCAGGTAATCGATCAGCCTGCAATTACAGTATATGTAATCAGTTCAGAATACGTGTTAGACTTCATGATTGATAAGTAATACATAACTTAAATTTATGAGGTATTTGCAGCACAGAGGGAAATAGGGATCTGAACAGTTTACTTTTTCTTCCATAGTTTAGTTTATATCAACTGCCTTTCTTTTCATTTTTTAAAATATTATATGTGCAGAAAGAGACAACAGTTATTAAGAAAAAAATGTTCAGCTGCATATTTTATATTCTAGGCAGATATTTACTGTCAACATTTGTTGAATGAGACATTTGTGCTTCATAGCAACTCAACTAAAATGTCATTTGTTGTCTGCATTAAATGCATGCTATATCTTGTCCTGTAAGACATATAAGCAAAATTAGTGTTTAATTCCACTATTTTTTACTCTTTATCTCTTAGACATAAATCTTCCAGTCTTTCTACTACCCTGTTTGAGAAATGGTACAGAACAACAAAATTTCTATTTCTGTTAAACGGAAGTATCTGCGTGAAATTATTTGTTGTTACAGTGAAAAGTGCTCTATTCCAGAAGGATAAATAATGTTATTATTAAATCTCACTTAAAAAGAAAAAAATCTGGTTTATGCAGTCTGCAGTATAGATATCACAAATTTGCTATTTATAGTCAGTCAATTACAGTGCATTGCTACCAGAGTGAATAGTTCTCCTGGGGGAATGTTACAGAGAATTATGAATTAAAACAGAAACAGGTTAAGTACTGAATGTCATGAATTGGCCTGTGTATTTGATCTTGTGGTGTAGCCTGCTAATGTGCCCTTCCTTTCATTTTTTTACTGAAGGCAAGGCTCAAGAAGAAAAAGTAGGATGATGCTGTGGTGAGTATGTTTAAAACCACCACACAGAAATGGCCTACAGAAAAAGCATTTTATAAAGTAGAAGAATTCAAATTGTGCCATAAATATACTAATGTAGTTTCATTTAGATCAAACTTATATATGTGAAAATGTTGAATATATTGCGTGCAGTATGATGGACATTTTGTGTTTTGATAGCCAATTATGATCTGAAAATATCTTTTAGCCCATGGGTTTTATTTATGTAATTCTATGTGTGTATGTTCACAAAGGACAAATTTACTGCTTTGCAATGCGTAAAGATGGATAGTAAATAAATACAGTCACATTGTCCCAGGTAAAATTGTATGAACTGGACAAGTAAACACTTAGGTTGTCATCAAAAATAGCTGTGGAATAATTGTTCATTTTCAGTTCATTTATTTCCGGAAAAATGGGTCTGTATTGTGGCAGAAACTATTTTCTCAAAGTTACGTAGATAAATACAACTTGGCACATGGTAAATGCTGTGAGCAGAAGAAAATTTAACAGCAAGATTTCATTTTTGTCGGTATAAATTCATGTAAATGATTGCTACCTCCATGTTTCACCTCTGATTTAATGCAAATACAATTGCATGCTTGTTTTATATGCTGCCTGAACTATGAGAGCAACGTTAGTATGAGGAGGCAGGGATCGTTTATAGCTTGCGCAGCAGATGAATGGTATTACTGTTGTAGTGTCTGCCAGTCTGCTTGTTTCTGAGTCTATAGATGATTGTGAGGTAATTGCTGAAAGAACACATGTGGAGACCATTCAATACTTTGAACATACTCCTGGTCATACATCCAGCCATGTAATGCTCATTTACACATTCTCAACATTTTTAATGGGATTTGGTCATTCAACAACTAGCCTGTGACTAACACCTCACTAAGTGACATGTTGTAGTAGTAAACACATTGTTCTTATATTCAGGATGAAGGTGTTTGATATTCCATTTGGTCATTCAGATTTAGGTTTTGTATGATTTCTCCAAATTATTTCTGTTGCGCAAAGTGACAGTATGTTTTTTTCACCACCATTGGCCAGTTGTTCCAGCACTGTGTCTATAATGAAAATACTATAGGTTGTAAAACTCAGAACCTTCCTCCTGTCTTCAAAAGGAAGCTGCTGCTGCTGCTTTTTCATCAGGCTGTTTATTCAATCTTGCAGAGTGTCACTTTCCTTTTGGTTTGTATTTTTTTATTTTGATTGAAATATGTTTCTTTTTATTTACATTTATTCATTTTTTATTGAAATACAAACATAAAGGAAAACAAAACCCTACAAGACTCAGGATAAATGAGAAACATGACAGCCTATAAGCAACAATTCTAAGCTATTTTATTCAATACCAGTACATTAAGATTTTCCTATTCACTTGATCTGGGTGTTAATAAGTCCCAGTTTTATGAATTTTTCATGGTATTTCTATTATGCCATGCACACAGACCAACTTTTCTGCTTTTTATTTATTTGTGGCACTTTATCTAGAAGTAGTATATTTTCTGAAACCAAGTTGAAATGTCTACAACTGTCAGCAAATATCCATTGTCATGCAGGAAAATTTGATAAGCAGGTGATAATGCACTAATGTAAATGTAATTAGAGATTATTTAATCACCTGTGGATGGTTGGGCCGGACGTAAACTGAACTGTGGTATGGAGAAGTGAGCAACAGTGCACTTCGATGGGCCATAGAGAGAAGTCGTGGTGGCAGCCATGTCAACAAACGTGAAAAGAGGGCACTCTCCAGATGGGCCACCAATTCAGCCTGTCGTACAAGACGGTCCAGACCTGCTGAACGCTGTAGACCCTGAAGTGTGTAAAAGAGAAATCTTGTGAACTGGAGCATAGGAAAAGGCTTAGCATTAGAGTATTTCATTTAAAAAGAAGAGGTTCACATGTAACTTCTGAATTTTAATTCAGTAAACCCATTTTGTAAGTTGAAATATGTTTTATTACTCTCATAAAGAAAGTAATTTGTATCTTGTAGTTGATACAGACTTCACAGCCACCAACAGAAATGACTTCCTTGAGGACATGCTCACATTTGAGTGTAATCAATATATAATGAAGGCATGCTCCAGAATATTAGATGAATATTTCTGCATCTGGAACAGTTTTAAACTAGTTTCAGTTAACTTCGCCTTAATAGTATTCCGGCTGAAGAGCTGCGGAAGCACACTGGAAACACTTCAACTCAATTGATTTTTATTTATAGAGTGTTTTTGAGGTTTACAGTACTGGAAGTAAAGATCTAGTTTTCATGCGTCCAGTAGAGTCTTGTGATTAGTATTCAGAGATAAGTATAGATGTTTTTGAGTCTAAATAGTTTTTCCCTTTATTCTTATTGTTGTTGTGTTTTGAAGCTATGATGCAGGTTCTGAGCTGATTAAAGGAAAGATTAGTGCCACTAAAAGGAATTGTTGTTGTTGTTGTTGTTGTTGTTGTTGTTGTTATGGTCTTCAGTCTTGAGACTGGTTTGATGCAGCTCTCCATGCTACTCTATCCTGTGCAAGCTGCTTCATCTCCCAGTACCTACTGCAACCTACATCCTTCTGAATCTGCTTAATATGTTCATCTCTTGGTCTCCCTCTACAATTTTTACCCTCCATGTTTCCCTCCAATGCTAAATTGGTGATCCCTTGATGCCTGAGAACATGTCCTACCAATCAATCCCTTCTTCTAGTCAAGTTGTGCCACAAACCTTTCTTCTCCCCAATCCTATTCAATACCTCCTCATTAGTTATGTGATCTACCCATCTAATCTTCAGCATTCTTCTATAGCACCACATTTCGAAAGCTTCTATTCTCTTCTTGTCCAAACTATTTATCGTCCATGTTTCACTTCCATACATGGCTACGCTCCATACAAATACTTTCAGAAATGACTTCCTGACACTTAAATCTATACTCGATGTTAACAAATTTCTCTTCTTCACAAACGCTTTCCTTGCCATTGTCAGTCTACATTTTATATCCTCTCTACTTTGACCATCATCAGTTATTTTGCTCCTCAAATAGCAAAACTCCTTTACTACTTTATGAAGTCTTTTGAAAGATATAACCCCCGGTCATCATAAACTTCACTCTATGATATTTCAACTGTACATCTGAAGATGATCATCAGGTGTCCACTTTAAATATTCCCTCAGCATCACCTGACTTAATTCGACTTCATTCCATTATCCTCATTTTGCTTTTGTTGATGTCCATCTTATATCCTCCTTTAAAGACACTATCCATTCCGTTCAACTGCTCTTCCAAGTCCTTTGCTGTCTCTGACAGAATTACAATGCCATCAGCGAACCTCAAAGTTTTTATTTCTTCTCCATCGATTTTAATTCCTACTCCAAATTTTTCTTTTGTTTCCTTCACTGCTTACTCAATATACATATTGAATAACATCGGGGAGAGGCTACAACCCTGTCTCACTCCCTTCCCAACCTCTGCTTCCCTTTCATGTCCCTCGATTCTTATAACTGCCATTTGGTTTCTGTACAAATTGTAAATAGCCTTTTGTTCCCTGTATTTTACCCCTGCCACCTTCAGAATCTGAAAGAGAGTATTCCAGTCAACATTGTCAAAAGCTTTCTCTAAGTCTACAAATGCTAGAAACGTAGGTTTCCTTTCAGGTGCTGACAGATGTGAAAATTACCGAACTATCAGTTTAATAAGCCACAGCTGCAAAATACTAACGCGAATTCTTTACAGACGAATGGAAAAACTGGTAGATGCAGACCTCGGGGAGGATCAGTTTGGATTCCGTCGAAATGTTGGAACACGTGAGGCAATACTGACCTTACGACTTATCTTAGAAGAAAGATTAAGAAAAGGCAAACCTACGTTTCTAGCATTTGTAGACTTAGAGAAAGCTTTTGACAATGTTGACTGGAATACTCTTTTTCAAATTCTAAAGGTGGCAGGGGTAAAATACAGGGAGCGAAAGGCTATTTATAATTTGTACAGAAACCAGATGGCAGTAATAAGAGTCGAGGGGCATGAAAGGGAAGCAGTGGTTGGGAAAGAAGTGAGACAGGGTTGTAGCCTCTCCCCGATGTTATTCAATCTGTATATTGAGCAAGCAGTAAAGGAAACTAAAGAAAAATTTGGAGTAGGTATTAAAATTCATGGAGAAGAAGTAAAAACTTTGAGGTTCGCCGATGACATTGTAATTCTGTCAGAGACGGCAAAGGACTTGGAAGAGCAGTTGAACGGAATGGACAGTGTCTTGAAAGGAGGATATAAGATGAACATTAACAAAAGCAAAATGAGGATAATGGAATGTAGTCAAATTAAATCGGGTGATGCTGAGGGAATTAGATTAGGAAATGAGACACTTAAAGTAGTAAAGGAGTTTTGCTATTTAGGAAGTAAAATAACTGATGATGGTCGAAGTAGAGAGGATATAAAATGTAGACTGGCAATGGCAAGGAAAGCGTTTCTGAAGAAGAGAAATTTGTTAACATCGAATATAGATTTATGTATCAGGAAGTCGTTTCTGAAAGTATTTGTTTGGAGTGTAGCCATGTATGGAAGTGAAACATGGACGATAACTAGTTTGGACAAGAAGAGAATAGAAGCTTTCGAAATGTGGTGCTACAGAAGAATACTGAAGATAAGGTGGATAGATCACGTAACTAATGAGGAGGTATTGAATAGGATTGGGGAGAAGAGAAGTTTGTGGCACAACTTGACTAGAAGAAGGGATCGGTTGGTAGGACATGTTTTGAGGCATCAAGGGATCACAAATTTAGCATTGGAGGGCAGCGTGGAGGGTAAAAATCGAAGAGGGAGACAGAAGATGAGTACACTAAGCAGATTCAGAAGGATGTAGGTTGCAGTAGGTACTGGGAGATGAAGCAGCTTGCACAGGATAGAGTAGCATGGAGAGCTGCATCAAACCAGTCTCAGGACTGATGACAACAACAACAACAACAATCTTTCTTCTAAGATAAGTCGTAGGATCAGTATTGCCTCACGTGTTCCAATATTTCTACGGAATCCAAACTGATCTTCCCCGAGGTCGGCTTCTACTAGTTTTTCCATTCGTCTGTAGAGAATTAGCATTAGTATTTTGCAGCCGTGACTTATTAAACTGATAGTTTGGTAATTTTCACATCTGTCAACACCTGCTTTCTTTGCAATTGGAATTACTATATTCTTCTTGAAGTCTGAGGGTATTTCGCTTGTCTCATACATCTTGCTCACCAGATGGTATAGTTTTGTCAGGACTGGCTCTTCCAAGGCCATCAGTAGTTCTGTTGGAATGTTGTCTACTCCCGGGGCCTTGTCTCGACTCAGATCTTTCAGTGCTCTGTCAAACTCTTCATGTAGTATCGTATCTCCCATTTCATTTTCATCTACATCCTCTTCCATTTCCATAATATTGTCCTCGAGTACATTGCCCTTGTATAGACCCTCTATATACTGGACTTATATCTGTGAAATTTAAAATTATCCAGTGAATTAATTGTTCAAAGAAATTTTGGGATCGCAGCCGGTCATCGTAAACTTTACTCCACCATATTTAAACTGGACACCTGATGATCATCTTCAGATGTACAGTTGAAATATCATAGAGTGAAGTTTATGATGACCGGGGGTTATATCTTTCAAAAGACTTCATAATGCTTGAAATACCTGATGCTAGATAAACAAGCACATTCAGTGGATAAAATCGAATGACTGAAGGGGAGTTATCATTACTATCAATCATTTGGTTCCTCCAGCTTGAAAACTGACAAAATTTTGCCAGTGACATCCAAATTAGGAATGCAGATTAATAGTTGATGCACCTCATATAGACTTGACAGAGCTCTCTAACGCACACACATGTGCGTGCACCCCCCCCCCCTCCCCCAAACACAAACACACACACACACACACACACACACACACACACACACACACACACACACACACGAGAGAGAGAGAGGGAGAGAGAGAGGGAGGGAGGGAGAGAGAGAGAGAGAGAGAGAGAGAGAGAGAGAGAGAGAGAGAGGAGGTGGGTGGGGGGAATTATTTTATTTTAATTATTTTGCGCAAGGCAGTACGTATGAACAGCAACTAGCAATTGTGGATTACATAGTTTTACAAATATATATTACTTTCATAATTTATAATTTAAAAAATAAGTCTTTAAATAAATATCTAATTTGTCGATGCATTCAAGGGCTGCATCTGTCACTTCAAATAAATCTTCCAAGTTCCCATGGTAGGCTCTTCTTCTACAGCTTGTTACAATGTGAGCGATCGCCTGGTGTTCATTTCCACAGTCACACTGAGAAGATGAAGCCCTTCCCCATCAGTAGAGGTTTTCAGCACAGATGCCATGACCTGTGCAGATTTGATTAATTGATTTCCAGGCACATCGCATTAGTTCCATACCAGGTGGTCTTGTGTCAAGTCTTTGGAAGGTCTGATGTTCCTCATGGGCAATAGTGTTCCACATTTCTGTTCACTTTTTGTTGATACTGAAAGTTGCTGCCTGTAGTGATTCTGCCAGTAGGACAGATGGCTGCCTAGACTTTAATTGGTTCATTCGGAATGCAGGAATGTCAGATTGCATTGGAAGCTCGGGAATTTTAAGTAATTTTTGATATTCCTCGAGGAGGGCATTCTGTCTTTGGAGGTCTGGTGGAGCAATGTTGCCAGAGGTGGTAACCAGTATAGAGGAGGAGATTTGATGTTGCCTGCTATTGTCCTCATTGCTGCATTTAGCTCCACATTAATTTTTCTCACATGTGTGCTATTGAACTACCCTGGGGCACAGTATTCAGCAACAGAATAGACCAGCCCTAAGGCAGTGCATTGCAGCGTCGTTGCTCTTGCGCCCCATGAGATACCACTCAGCTTCTGTATGATGATATTGCTTGATCTCAGCTTTGATGCAGTGTTTTCTATGTGCTTCCTGTAAGAGAGGGTTCTATCAAGAGTCACTCCTGGATATTCTGGAGAGTCTTGGTGGTGAAGGACCTGACCATTAAAGGTGAAATTCAACTTCGCATTGGCCATTCTGTTGTTATGGTGAAAGCAGCTGACTTTAGTCTTCGTTGGATTTGGTATCAGTTTCCACTTTTTGACGTATTCATCTATTGTGCTTAGATCTGCAGATAGGATCTCCCCATCAGCTTCAAGAATGTTCTCTGCTGGGTGGCCAAGGCCAAATCATCTGCATAGATGAACTTCCTTTGTTTCAGGGAGGTCAGATGTATAGAAGATGAACAGGATTGGCACCAAACTGAACCTTGAGGAAGACCATTATCAAGTTCCTTCTGTCTGCCTGGTTGGTTGCCAAGCCCTATTTGGTAGTATCTCTCAGGTAGCATGTTGTTTATGAGCCTGATTGTGGTTTGGCAGTGTGTGACACTGGCAAGTTTGTACAAGAGTCCTTGTCTCCATATTGTATCATAGGCAGCAGTAAGATCAATAAAAGCCACTGACATTTTAAGGCAACGTTGGAATCCAGCTTATGTGTGTATTTAACATGAGAACTTGGTCAGTGCAGCTTCTATTTGGTCTGACTCGTGCCTGTTCAATGGGAATAACTTCATGTGTCTTTGGACCGATTCGGTTGAGGATGACTCTTTCCAAAAGCATGTTGGAGCAGCTCAGGAGGGTGATTGAGCTTCTATTTGGTCTGACTCCTGCCTGCTCAATGGGAATAACTTCATGTGTCTTTGGACCGATTCGGTTGAGGATGACTCTTTCCAAAAGCATGTTGGAGCAGCTCAGGAGGGTGATTGAGCAATAGCTAGCAGTTTTGTTCGCTGATTTACCTGGCTTCAATATTGATATGATTTTTTAGTTTTTGGAGGCTTTTGGCATGCTCCCTGATAGCATAATATTAGTGAAGAAACTTGCAAGCCATCTACGAGTCCTGTTTCCACAATTGATGAGGAACTCCGGCTGTATCCCGTCAAGTCCTGGAGCTTTGCCTTTTTTCATTTCTTTGATTGCTGCAGTGATCTCATCTACAGTGAAGTCTCTGTAGTACTCTGATTTGTCGGGTGCCTTCTGCTTCAGGCTTTTAAGCTTTTTCTTAAACATTCTGGTGTGTAGCTTTTTTTTTTTTGGGGGGGGGGGGGCGGGGGGGTGCTTTGGAGAGACAACTTATTCTGTTCACAATCTGGTCTGGTGTTACTGTGTTACTTCAGGATATTTTCGGGTGGGTGGTCGACTTCCTCCCAGTTTTCTCAAGAGGTTCCATGTCTCTCTTCGTGACCCCTTAAAAATCCAGACTTTCTGTTTTTCATTCCCAGTCCTCTTTACGAGCATTATCAAGGTGTTTTAGGAGTTCTGCAGCAGTTCCGCTATCATTGGTGGTTAAATAGGACTGATACAGTTCTTCACAGTCATTACTCCAGGCTGGTATATATTTTCTCTGGAACCCTCCAGGCATGCATTTTTTTGCTGTTGTTACAACTGCTCTGACGAATCTTTCATAATTTTCACTTAAAGGGGGGGATTCATCTGATCACTTTATCAAGTTCTCTGGAGAATTTAGTCCAGTCTGCTTTTCTGAAGTTTCGTCTTGGTCTAGGCATTGATCTGATTACAGGAATTTGAATTCCTATGTCTAGAATTACTGGCCGGTGTTGGCTTTTTGGGGAACCTCCAAGGACTGTCCTTACTGTATGTAGAAGTTGTCTCTGGGAGTCCTGTGTTACAAAACATAGGTCAAGATGGGAATCCTTGTTCCAGGCTGCAGATTTAAATGTTCCCTTGTCCTTTGAGTCAAAAGCTGGGCTAAGGTTGGTATGTTAAGCCCAACCTGCCAGATCCTTACAATTTTCGTCAGTATCACTATATTTCCAATTGCTGTGATGGCTGTTGAAGTCGCCAATATATCCACTTGGATGTGATGAAACGGGAAGAATATAAGCTGGCCAGTTATCTGCTGGAGCCTCCTAGACATTTGTTACAGTAAAATCTTTAACTTTAACTGAGACAGTCTCAATATTTTTTATGGAGTTTGCAGATGTCAGATGCACATTTTCAATGTTACTGCGTATATGGGTAGCACAGCTGTAGCTCTGGTGGTAAGTAGCTCCCAGGACTTCATAGCCAGCTACACGTGCTCTTGGAATACAGTCTTCATTCGTAACTATATGAGTTTCTTGAATGACTGCTACATCTACATTGTTTTCGAGTAGCATACGGGAGGGATGTTGTGATTTAGATCGGCTGACCCATTCGAAGTTGAGCTGTAAAATCCGAATGTTATTGTTTAGGTGTGTGGTTGGTTGGTTCTGAAAAGAATCGTTGTGAAGTAGTTTCATGTTCATGTTTAAGCCAGGAGATCTGTAGTAGATAAATCTAGATGCCAGCTCCAATACTCGTGTAGCACCACCCAGGAGGCTCAAAAAACTTTAGAAAGAATGTAGTGAGTCTGTTGGCAGGAGGACACTCAGGAAACAAAAACTGTATGTTTGCAAATACACATAATTTCAACAGTAAATTCTAACCACTTTTTGTGAAGAGTAATAAAATTCCGTTTATCATCTCAAAAAAATAGTTACATCGTTAATTTTTTTGTTTGTTTCTTCTTTGAGTTCTCTTGCTCTATACAGGGTGTGTCATAAATGTGCCGAAACATTCCAAGGACTGCATGCTGATATGAAAAGCAACTCAATAATGATTGTTGTTAATTTTTCTCCTGTTGATAACATTTACAAGATAAAGAAAATAAGTTAATCATGAAATGAGGCACCAGAGAACCTCAAGATTGTGACATATTATTCTCCCACAGATGCATTACATGACACTCCAAAGTCTTGATTTGTATCACCCAGCACTGGGGAGATATGGGAAAAAGCTCATTTCCTCTGTGTGAGTATGCAGTATGAGAAATTACGTAAGAACTTGTGAACGAAATGTTGATGACTGGCAGAGTGTACAGTCCCATGTCACATGAAATTTGAGCTGGGGCTAATGACTTAAGGCAAAATATGGCATATGTGTCCTGGTTACAACAGGTCTGGGCCTCTTGCTATAGCTGATATGCACTGTGCCAGCAGCTGCTAAAGATATTTCATAATGTTCTTTACATGGCAACTTCCACAAATAAGTAATATGGTGTCATGAACGTCATTTAGGGCATTGCAGATGGAAGAGAAGTAGTTGGAAGATAACTCTGCCAAGAAAAATTTCCCAGTACATACATCCCATCAACACCTAGACATTTGATGGAGTATAGTGCATGTGTGGCACCTTCAGCATTTAGTGCCCGGGGTAAGCCAGTCCTCAAAGTATAGTGAAGATGTTGAAGAGAATATTTTGCTGCACTCTGTTGCTAAGAACTAAAGAGTAAGCACCAGATCTCTCAGCACTGTATTAGAAATGTCACAAAGTACTACACTGAAGCTAAGTCATCAGACAAAAGACTAGAAGTTTTAAGTATGAGGGTACTAACAAATTTATGGTGTCAATATCTGATGGGGGAATTATTGCTTGGTACCTCTTGGGACTAAATGTGCCATCACCAAGATTTACAGAAGAGCAATGATTATCTATTGGAATATCGGAAGAAGTCAATTACACAAAAAATGATGTAGCTTGTCCACATGTGGTTTACACCAGAGCAGATAGAAGCAAATCCAAACAAGCAAGTCTTCACAGATAATTTGCCACTGTTCGCTACCATTCGCTTGTGTTTGTGAACAACCATTTACAGTCATGCGAGGGCACACAAGAGAACTCGAGGTAACAAGTATAGCCTGTGAACATTGTGTTATTGTTTTCTGGCACTAATGCTCACTGCACAGGATACAACACTACAATTAGAGCCACAGTGCAAAACTTTAAGAGAGAATTGTTTTGCACAGGGAGTGCATTGTTTTTGATAAACTGACCAAAATGGCATAGGAAAATAAGAATGTAGGTCTCTGAATTTGCATGTAAGAATGAAACACATGGAGATAGTGTACTAAACATTGAATTGCAGCTCCAGTTTGTTTTAGCCTTTATTTCAAACTTTGCAGATATGCTGGTTGATGCTTTTCTGTTTCTAATTCATTGCAAATGAGGAGGAAATTTATATGCAGAACACTAATCACCATCAAACAATGTAACCAAAAGAAAGGTTAGCATTTACACTTGATTTATTGTTGACCTCCCATCACTTAACTTGCTGACCACATTCAAAGACTTTGAAAACTCCAGACATTTGGATCATGTCAGATTATTTTCCCAGACACATACAGTCTGTTGATAATAAGTTGGTCTATGGCCACAGTGTCCTGGAGAGCAGGACATGAGGGGACGAATTTTTCCTTGTTTGTCTCTCAGTGCTGACAAAGGTGTACCTTGTATCAAAATAGTCTCAAAGAATAAAATGTTGAATCCTGAACTTTCTGAAAGTGCAGTTAGTGATGTCAGGCCACAACATACCTGGTGCTGCAGTTAAATGTCACCCTCACTGAGTCTTTCACAAAACTGTGGTTGTTCTTTTCAAGACTTGTAAAAATGACTGCAGTGTATTTGAGTTATTGTTGGATTTTTATGCACTGTATATGTGTTTGTGCTCTAGACAGACAGCAGGTTGTATAGATTTTACTACTGTGTGCCTAAATATGAGCTTGTATCTGACAAGAAGACCTTATCAAAAGGCCTAGTTTTGATTTTCTTCACATATACTAAGAGGATTTGAAAATCTGTGACCAGACATCAATATCCTAAAGCAATGCGACATAATTTTGAAAAAGCAAAACTTGAAAAGTTGCCTCTTAAAAATGGGATGATTTCTGAGCACTGTTACCTGCCAAACATTTGGCAGATGTTTCATAGATGCCTGTAGCTGAATGGGCACGCCACACATAGTGAACCCACTGCCCCTTTTCCCTCGTACTAAGACCAATGCTGTGACATAGATCAAGAGAATGTTGATATCTTATCTGTTGCACAACAGTGACAAGAGCATTCTTCATTTTTGGTCTTTTGTACAGGAATATTTTACTCGTCTTCAGCATCACCTGTGCTGTTGACAGTACTATGCCAATTTTTTGGCCAGTGTTTTCTTGGATCCTCCCTGCAGCTGGGGTGTGCTGCACATAAAAAGGTAACTTATAGTGAGTGTCTAATTCTCAGTGACAGGGAGACATTACATTTTTCTTCGAGATAACGTGTGTAGACCTCGTCTGCAGGATGAGGGGATCACCTTGTAACCACTCACATACATCTGAAAAAAATAGCATCGAAGACTGGTGATGAAAAGTCACTAATTCAGATCTCCTTTACAACTTTTTTTTTCTTTTTACTTTTATTTAAATTCTGTATTTTTTGTCAAGTAGAAATTGTAATAAGTAAATATTGAATCACAGTTTTCTAATGAAAATAACGTTTTATTTTAATAATGTGTCACATGAAACAAAAATGAGTTATATTCATCAATAATACTCCTTCATTTACTGCTAATGCCCACAATTTCTTCTTCCGTTGTTTAGTGGAGAAACAAGCATACAACATACACCAGTATTATTCATGAAACTTCCTGACATGTTAATCTGCTTTTAACCTGTGTGGAACTTTCATTTCTGTTCACACACTGCGGCAGAGTGAAATTTGTTCTGGATTAGTATTGATGTATTCACATGTCCATGTCAAATTTTAATTTGTTTCATATGAATGACCTATAGTTGAAAATAAAATATTATTGTTATTAGAAAATTACGATTCAGTGTCTGATTATTACAGTTTCCACTTGACAGAAAATATGGAATGTAAATAAAAGTAAAAAAAAATTGTTGTAAAGGAGATGTAAACCAGAGTCCTTTCTATTACCAGTCTTCAACGCTACCTGTTCAGTTACAGGCACCTACAAAACATCTGCCAAATGTTTGGCAGTTAACAGAGTTTAATGTCAAGTCTTGAAGATTGTTTTGCTCATACCTGCACGCAATTGTCTGGCAGATAGGGCGGCACTATGATGCAACTAATTATCAATTGCCGGAGCTTCTCATTGTCCTCAGTAAAGAAGTATGGAAAGCATATGCATGGGAGACCATCTAAGTGTGATGGTTTTTAATATAAAATGTATGAATTACCCTCATGCCTGTGCTCATTTAGTGAATTTTCACTAAGACTTATTAAAATCTATTTATTTCCAATCGATTGAATTACTCCAGACAAAAAAACATCTGGGTGTACCCCAGACAGCTGTATAAAAAATCCCTCCAAGACACCCACAGATGCACTGAAAATTAGAAAAAATATGAAGAAATCAAGATATATGGCAGTTCTAATTATTGGCAGCTGTAAATTTACATTAATGATTGTTGCACATTTCAGTAACTGCCATGTCTCATTGGTTCTGCTGGCTGCAGCAACATATGTATAAAGAAGCTAATGTTAATAAAATATGATTAATGAAATGATATTGAAGGGCAGATAATGTGATCCCAGGTGAATTGATTTTATTTATTATTAAAAATCTTGAACATAACACTTGTAAGTCAACCACATAATTACAGATACTGTGAACACAAGTGGTGAGAATATATTTTTAATTTTAATCAGTGCAGCATAAACAAAGATGATGTAACTTACCAAACAAAAGTGTTGGCATGTTGATTGACACAAAAACATACACACAAAATTCAAGCTTTCGCAACCAATGGTTGCTTCATCAGTAAATAGGGAAGGAGAGGGAAAGACGAAAGGATGTGGGTTTTAAGGGAGAGGGTAAGGAGTCATTCCTATCCCGGGAGTGGAAAGACTTACCCAGGGGGAAAAAGGGACAGGTATACACTCGCGCGCGCGCACACACACACACACACACACACACACACACACACACACACACACACATCCATCCGCACTTACACAGACACAAGCAGACATTTGTAAAGGCAAAGAGTTTGGGCAGAGATGTCAGTCAAGGTGGAAGTACAGAGGCAAAGATGTTGTTGAATGACAGGTGAGGTATGAGCGGCAGCAACTTGAAATTAGCGGAGGTTGAGGCTTGGTGGGTAACGGGAAGAGAGGACATACTGAAGGGCAAGTTCCCATCTCTGGAGTTCTGACAGGCTGGTGTTAGTGGGAAGTATCCAGATAACCCAGAAGGTGTAACACTGTGCCAAGATGTGCTGGCCGTGCACCAAGGCACGTTTAGCCACAGGGTGATCCTCATTACCAACAAACACTGTCTGCCTGTGTCCATTCATGTGAATGGACAGTTTGTTGCTGGTCATTCCCACATAGAAAGCTTCACAGTGTAGGCAGGTCAGTTGGTAAATCATGTGGGTGCTTTCACACGTGGCTCTGCCTTTGATCTTGTACACCTTCCGGGTTACAGGACTGTAGTAGGTGGTGGTGGGAGGGTGCATGGGACAGGTTTTATACTGGGTCGGTTACAAGGGTAGGAGCCAGAGGGTAGGGAAGGTGGTTTGGGGATTTCATAGGGATGAACCAAGAGATTACAAAGGTTAGGTGGACAGTGGAAAGACACTCTTGGTGGACTGGGGAGGATTTCATGAAGGATGGATCTCATTTCAGAGCAGGATTTGAGGAAGTCGTATCCCTGCTGGAGAGCCACATTCAGAATCTGATACAGTCCCGGAAAGTATCCTGTTAAAAGTGGGGCACTTTTGTGGTTCTTCTGTGTGAGGTTCTGGGTTTGAGGGGATGAGGAAGTGGCTCTGGTAATTTGCTTCTGTACCAGGTAGTTGCGGGATGCGAAAGCTGTTTTCAGGTTGTTGGTGTAATGGTCGAGGGATTCAGGACTGGAGCAGATTCGTTTGCCACGAAGGCCTAGGCTGTAGGGAAGGGACCGTTTGATATGGAATGGGTGGCAGCTGTCATAATGGAGGTACTGTTGCTTGTTGGTGGGTTTGATGTGGACGGATGTGTGCAGCTGGCCATTGGACAGATGGAGGTCAACATCTAGGAAAGTGGCATGGGATTTGGAGTAGGACCAGGTGAATCTGATGGAACCAAAGGAGTTGAGGTTGGAGAGGAAATTCTGGAGTTGTTCTTCACTGTGAGTCCAGATCATGAAGATGTCATCAATAAATCTGTACCAAACTTTGGGTTGGCAGGCCTGGGGAGCCACTTCCTCATCCCCTCAAACCCAGAACCTCACATAGAAGAACCCCAAAAGTGCCCCACTTGTGACAGGATACTTTCCGGGACTGGATCAGACTCTGAATGTGGCTCTCCAGCAGGGATACGACTTCCTCAAATCCTGCCCTGAAATGAGATCCATCCTTCATGAAATACTTCCCACTCCACCAAGAGTGTCATTCCGCCGTCCACCTAACCTTCGTAACCTCTTGGTTCATCGCTATGAAATCCCCAAACCACCTTCCCTACCCTCTGGCTCCTACCCTTGTAACTGCCCCCGGTGTAAAACCTGTCCCATGCACCCTCCCACCACCACCTACTCCAGTCATGTAACCCGGAAGGTGTACACGATCAAAGGCAGAGCCACGTGTTAATGCACCCACGTGATTTACCAACTGACCTGCCTACACTGTGAAGCTTTCTATGTGGGGATGACCAGCAACAAACTGTACATTCGCATGAATGGACACAGGCAGACAGTGTTTGTTGGTAATGAGGATCACCCTGTGGCTAAACGTGCCTTGGTGCACGGCCAGCACATCTTGGCACAGTTTTACACCGTCTGGGTTATCTGGATACTTCCCACTAACACCAGCCTGTCAGAACTCCAGAGATGGGAACTTGCCCTTCAGTATGTCCTCTCTTCCCGTTACCCACCAGGCCTCAACCTCCGCTAATTTCAAGTTGCTGCCACTCATACCTCACCTGTCAAACAACAACATCTTTGCCTCTGTACTTCCGCCTCGACTGACATCTCTGCCCGAACTCTTTGCCTTTACAAATGTCTGCTTGTGTCTGTGTATGTGCGGAAGGATATGTGTGTCTGTATGGGATTATATCTTCCAGCTGTTCAAAGAAGGTTTTAATTACACCACTTGGTGATCGATACAAACCTAATGCACAACATAAATTCCCATCAATTTTAGTTTCCAGTGCTGTAGCTTCAAAGCTCAATTCTATAGAATATTTTGTTATATTTATGGCTTTAGTTGTTTTATGGTTAGAAAAAATAGCAACCCCACCACCGTTATAGGAAGTTCTGCAAAAGCTGGCTACTTTCATATAATTCTTTAAGTTGTACATTCCTATGTGATTTTCTTTTAGCCCATGTTCTGTAACTACTAGAATGTTTGGCCTATATTCCTGTAATATTACCTCTAATTCCTCTGTTGTATTGTTTATGTATTGAACATTTTGGTGAAGTATTCTAACAGTTGGCTTTAAATTTAATAGTTCCCCTTCCTGTAATATACTAAGCACTTCACTTGCTCCCTTTGCTTCTGGTGCTATGCAGTGATTTTTTTCAGTTTGTGTCATTAAACCTGGATCATATCTTTGTCCTATGTTTATATTCCTCTCACTATTGTCACACTGGTATTTAAGATGGACAGTTTTACTTACATATTTTTCCATGTTCTCTTTCTGCTTACTCAATACAATAAAAAAATCCTCACTTAGTGTAGCAGGTCTCCTAGTTCTCAAGCATCTGTCTTGATTGGAAGCTGCTTCTGCTGTTGATCGCCCAGGCCTCAGGTACCTCTTCTGTGTGGTTGCTGTTGCTGGTGGCTCCTGTGCTCTCCGACTTGGTGACTGCTCTTCTTTGTTAGCTGCTGCAGCTAATGACCCTTGTATGTTTTCCTCACAAGCATTTTCATTGCCCTGAGATAGTATTATGGGGTCTGCTGTTCTGGGTGCTGTTGCTGATGACGACAGCTGTGCTGATGATTGTGGTGATTGTGCTGCTACTGGTTTATCTGACACTGCTGCTGAGAATATCAGAGCCTTTGCTGCTGCTACTGGTGTTTGTTGTAGCTCTCCTGCAGATAATGATGGTTCCACAGTTACAGACGATTCTTGTTTTGGCGGTATTGGGATTGGAGACCCTTCCATTACAGATGACTCATTAATAAATTTAAGTATTTCGGCACTAATAATCTTTTTCCCTTTTACGTTCATGTGGAGACCATGTCTTGTGAAATGATCTCTGTGAGCACTGTTTATCTCTACAAAAGTCGTATTCTGGAAACCTCTACATATTTTCTCAAACAGCCTGTTTGCTGTAACAATCTCGATGTTTACACACGAGTTTTCCATCAGATCGTGTCTCCTGGGGATACTAACAATGTAGAAATGCACTCGAGGCATCCTTTTGATTGTTTCCTTTAGGATTCTCATTGCACGCCAAGTTTCATTACAGTAAACGTCATTTGCGCCTCCTATTATGATGCAGCTGTTACCGGTCGTCAATATGTTGTCACTGTTTTTCAAAATTTCGCGTAGCGGCGCGCCTGGTTTGGTGATGCCTGTTACATTAAGGACTGGGTGATTTCTTCTCATAATTTCTGTAACTCCTCTCCCATGACTATGTGCAAAAATATATGTCTGTTGCTTGTATCCTTGCTTATGCATAACGTGGTTGTTCACTTTTCTTTCTTTACAAAACAGAGGAAAGTAGAGGTTACAGTATTACAGTATTAACATTATTACAGAAAGGATAGATTGCTACTTACCATAAAGGTGACATGTTGAGTTGCAGACAGGCATAACGAAAGTAGTGTTACACATTGGGCTTTTGACTAAAGCCTTCTTCCAAAAGGAAAACACACACATTCTGTCAGGAATGACTAAAAATAGCAATCATGTGTGGGTGAGGTGTACCTGCTTGTGTGAATGTATAGGAGACTTTATCTGAAAGCTCAATACGTAACAGTCATTTCATTGTGCATATTTGCAATCAACATGTCATATTCATGGTGAGTAGCAGTCTATCCTTTTCCTTGTAATGTTTTGTTAGTTTGCTGTGTGTTTGCATCTTTAGGGCCCACAGTGAATTTTGTTTTAAAGTATTGATACTTTCTGCCCATCATTTTATGAGTGTGCACTGTGTACATGCACTCTTGTAATTCCTCTTACTGTGTCACCTGCTGTGTGGAATATATTAGCACATAGTTTTGATATAAAGTGAGTAGTCAGCACCTATTTATTGTAATTGTTGTAGCTCCATAGGAATTATTTCTTGAAGCTCCCAATTTTTTTAATATTTCAAATGTCAGCAAAATGTAGTAAAAATGTTTAATTTTCTTCTCTTCGTATCTTGTTCAATGTGGAAGATTTCTCTGTAATCTGTATGTCATATGCTTGACAGCTTGAATATATGGCACATTTTCATTTTTAATTCAAATCTCTTAATCTTTGTGGATAACTAGGATTGGAATAGTAACCAGGAAATATATAGATTCTAGTGATGAGTCATAGATATCTGTGTCATTTATATAGAATACACTGCATGAGAAATGATTCATGTGACCAGAATAAAGACAGATGGTGGTACCATACCTGTATATCACTGACAGCGAGTCCAACAAGCAAGTTTGTCAGAATGACTGTGACGAGAAGCACGAAGCCGAAAAACAGCAGATGCGCAGTCCCTGCATACTGCAGTGGCTGGTCCGCATCATAAAAAATGTCCTCGAACTCCAGCTCTCCAGACATCATCACCACAGTCTTGAGTACACTGCGCAGCGCACCTCTGGATGCACAGAACGTCATTCTGTTGAGAAGTGCAGCTCAAGTGTACTTCTGATACAATGATAATCATGACCAAAATTACAAGTACATTTGAGATCAGAGCTGTAGGCCAGAAAGTATTATGTTTGTTTGACATTGTGATGAATAGTAATTTATTAATAGTCATACTCAGCTCTTCATAAAGTAACCTAAAATTTTACAAGTATATCAACAATCGTGGTAGTTGCTACAAGTAGTTTGTGAAGACAATGGGTAAAATACCCATGTTTTGAGGGTTCTCTCATGTAATTAATTGAAATATCTTATGAGATGAACAATTGTATTCTGCATTTCCCTGAAGAAACAATACATAATGAAAGTAATGTTTTATGACTTAAATCAAATGAATGCTTATTGTCTGCAAATTACGCTTGTTAAACAAAAATTAATCAACTCCCTCTACATACCTTGACAGTATTTGTGATTTGCTGTGACAAGGACTACAAAAATGTGTAAGATGGGTTGGATTCTGACGACGACGTGAAGCATTATCCCAGACTACTCCAAAGACTTGCAGTAGCATTCAAATACACAGACTTTGCACACTAGTCAAGGTATGTGATTGCTCCCCTACATTTCCCATGGGATGGAGTTGCAATTTTATCTTGGTGGGTATCTATGTTAACATCTCAATTGGCAGTGTTAGTAACGTTGCAGTCATTAAGATGAGAGAAAAACAGCAAAATCTGGGGCCCTTTACTGTTATGGCGGACGATACATATCACCTCAACTGAAGGGCCAATTTTAGCACAATGAAAAATTCCAATCAGTATCACACAGCATTCCTCGATGTGTGTGCAGACTCCCCAAAAGGCTTGCTCCGGTTTGGAATACCCTACGTTATCCACATATATCTGCAATGTGTAACTTGTTTCCTGTTGTCCATGGTCCTGAGCTGGTATCTCACAGCTCACTGACATCAAACAATTTTGTGGGCAAGAGCAAGAAATTCTGTTCCAAATAACCATATAGCCATATATATAATTCCTTCCCACGTATTCATTGGGAATGGGCCAGGAATGAGCAGTGGAGACTTCCTGCTGCAATTCCTACCATGGTGGGAACAGTGTTTTACCCATGAGCCATGATAAACATTGTTTATATTTTAAACAATCTTTCTGCTGCAATTCCTTACAAATTTTTTACAGACAAGGATGTTTCCCAATGCAGGTAGTTAATACCAATGATAGTATGAAAATAGTGATAAGTTTAATTAGCAATCCTTCCCGTTGTTTCAAAAAAAAAAAAAAAAAACTCAAATTTGTGTTCTATGGTCATTCACAGTAGCTTATATGTTAAACTGTTTACATTCTGTCATTACTGAAAGTGCTCAGTGCCTGAGACACTGGGCTCTAAAATGGGATTAATGAAGTTGAATTCATTGCCTAGTTACTTTCTCCTTGTTTTGTTTATACATATCACTGTACATAGGGTGTTATTGGCATATGGGTCTTAACTGAGAAGAGCAGTTTTAAAATAACTTTTGAATCACTAACAAATACTACCTATTTTTATTGCTAGTCATTCAGTTTTGAGATTACTGAGAAACACCTTATGTTTGCATGATGATAGTTATGTTTGTCACTGTGATCCCACCTTCTGGAATGATTCTCTTGAATAAATGCACGTCCAATCTACAAGGCAAAACTCAGGAAAGTTAGCTCTGCACTTCTGTTTCATTTATGATAAGCTTAGTGCCGACCTGCTTGTTTTCTTTCCCACCTTGTTAATTATTAAGACAGCTCTGCGATATTGTGGGAAGTGGTTTCCTTTTAACTTCTTGTTACTGTGCAAGGAGGAATGACTGCCCAGAATTATGTCAATTCTTCGGGTGAACAAGTGCATTCCATGGTTCACAACGTTCACAAGATGTTCAAGAACAAGGAAAATGTCTTCAGAGATGGCAACACCAAAATGCACTCTAACTGTTCTGTTTAGACAGGGTTTGATGAACGCACATTTCAATCCCCCTCCTGTCCCACACAGTTTCGCAGTATGCAGATTATCAAACATTTCTGATAGCTGTAGATTCCCTCCCTCATTACTGCTAATGAAACAAAGTACTGTACAAAATTGCTCTTGAACAATTGGTGATCTATTAACATTCATTCTACGAAGAACTAGAGCTGTATGTATTGCAGGTTAAATAATCTTGTTCATTCATGTGTTATTTTGATGCCCATGTGTGCAATTCATATACAATGTAAGTTAATACAAAACTGTATATGTACTGTGTTTCAAATTGTGGTAACTAGATGCACTGAATATGGGAATAAGGAACTGAAATCAAAAGAAATATGCAAGTTTCAGTGGTTAATTAGTTCTAGTCATTGCATAAGGGCTGTTGTATTATTACTCTGTGTCACAGGCTGTAGAGGCTCTTTCCTACAGAATGAGCTGCATTGAGCTGCTTTACTTAAGTCATCGCAAATAAATTTCAAGTGTCTTCCATCCTAATTTTCTCAAGTTACTTTGAATGTTGTCCAAGTATTTCCTGTGTGATGTCCAAGAGGTCATCCTCCAGTGGGAAACGGGGCTTTCGTCTCATGGTGCTCTGTAAGTGTGCCATATTATTTGGTTTTAATTTCAGCTACTATACTCAGTTCATTAATAAGTTCATGGTTAAATAATATTCTCCAATCATTATTAATGTGTCTTCCATAAGATTTTACATTCAAGTAACTTTCTTTTTCTTTTTAAAGTCCAAGTTTCAGATCTATAGATTAATGATTTTTCTATGTGGACTTCTGAATTCCTAGAAAATAACTCCTTTTGAAAACTGTCGTAAGATTCCATTTCAATATTTACAGAGTTGTCCGAGGTTCGCATGGCACTGATACAATTATATTCTTTGTTCCAGTATGAGATTTTCACTCTGCAGCAGTGTGTCTGCTGATATGAAACTTCCTGGCATATTAGAACTGCGTGCCGGACCAAGACTCGAACTCGTGACCTTTGCCTTTCACGGGCAAGTGCTGTACCAACTGAACTACCCAAACATGACTTACAACCCATCCTCAAGCTTCAATCCTGCCAGTACCTCGTCTCCTACCTTCCAAACTTCACAGAAGCTCTTCTGCAAAGAACGTAGGAGATGAGGTACTGGCAGAATTGAAGCTGTGAGGACGGGTTGTGAGTCATGCTTGGGTAGCTCAGTCGTTAGAGCACTAGACCGCAAAAAAACAAAGGTTCTGAGTTCAAGTCTTGGTCCAGCACACAGTTGTAATCTGTGAGGAAGTTTCAAATTCTTTTTTTTTTGTAGAAGCTTTGTTATTTATTTGTTGTGCGTTGTTATTTAATGAAAAGCAATGTAAGGTGAAGAGTTGTACCATTGGTAGCATGTATTAATTGTGCTGTAAGAACATTTAATTCATTTTTATGATCAGTGAGTACAGTAATATCACCACAAATGTGAGTGTATTAATGTTGCTATTTAATTATTCCCTATTTTCTAATAAATTTAATTTTTCACTTATTTTGCTGGTCATAGTACTGTAAATAATGAATCCGCCCTGTTGATTCCTGTTTTGATCTCTGTAGAGGCTTTGATGTCAACTTTTATTTTACATATTGGGTTTAGAGTGCAGAAGTTAGTTAAATTTGACATTTCATAGTTATACCAAGATGCCTTCCTTCTGTTTTTCCATAAAGTCACTGTTACTATTGTCAAATGTTGTTATTCAATTGATGAAAAGTATTATGTAGGGGAATGGCAATTAGTATGAGCTGGTGGAAAGTAATGGCCAATTATTTTTTTCTCAGATTTGCCCTTAGACAGTGAATACATGCAGTGCTTCGAATAAATCATAGACATCAACACCACTTCTCCATTTGCTAGAACTTAAATGATGTACTTGTTGAATCTGTTTCTGTTAGCTTGGGCAAGTTCAAAAGAATGCAGAATCTTCAGCTATGATACATATTACATAAATTGGAGGTGGAGGGGACAGAAAGGAAATGAAAGTAAAGGGAAGGAACTAATGATATCAGCTGCATAGGGACTTTATGTGGAATCAGCAACGACGAGTGAAAATGTGTTCCGGACCATGACTTGAACCCAGCATCTGCTGCTTACTAGGCAGTTGGGTTAACTACTGTGCTACCTGGACACAGTGTTTATTGCAAATGCGTGGACTTTTTCAGCATGCTCCCCGGCTGACCCACACTCCCATCCAGCACCACCTATCTGTAGTACCCATCCATGGCCTCTATGCTCACTAATTTTAGATTCGCACTAGAAGTCAAACGTAAATGTGAATCTGCACTGCAGGTTGTGATTCGCTGCCCATCAAGATGAAGCAATTATATGAATGCAAGGTGTCTGTTCTTTCAGACGTCTGCACTATGCAGAATCTGCAGCTCTGATACATATAATGTAAACTGAATTTGGAGGAGGGAGAAAAGAAAGGAAAGGGAATGGAAGAAACTAATGATATTAGCTGCATTGGGACTTCATGCGGAATCAACAGTGACAAGTGAAAATGTTTGCTGGACTGGGACTCAAACCGAGGATAGTTGATGCATTTGCAATAAAAACTGTGTCCAGGTGGCTAACTGATTAATGCAACTGCTTGGAAAGCAGGAGATCCTGGATGTGAGTCGCAGTCCATCACACATTTTCACTTGTTGCTGCTGATTCTGCATAAAGTGCCAATGCAGCTGATATCATTAGTTCCTTCCCTTCCCTTTCCTTTCCTCTCCCTCCCCCCCCCCCCCCCCCCCCCCTCCCCAACTTAAAATTAGATAAATTTTTGGTTCTTAAAATTCAGTCTTTATCACACCACTTATGTTACAAGAAATAAGTGACTGGTTTCGGTCATATCACATGACCAACATCAGACCCATGGCATCCTTTGAAGATGGTAGGTGTAGCACTCTTCTCAGCTGCTGTGATGTCAACTGGTTGTAGTCTCTGGCAACTGCCCACAGCAGTTGTGTGTGTGTGTGCGTGTGTGTGTGTGTGTGTGTGTGTGTGTGTGTGTGTGTGTGTGTGTGTGTGGGCGCACGTGTGCGTGTGTTTTGTTGACATGGTAGCATTAATGTTTAATTAGTCCAATGAATGAATGAATGAATGAATGATTGAATGAATGAATAATGAAATCCCACTCACTCAATCCAGTTTGTTTCCACCATGTTTTAATCTGCAGTGTCATTCAGGTAGTATGGGCTAACCAAGATTGGATGTTATAGGCCACTTATATATAGGGCAAGGTTCAAGAAGAAGGGTACTGGTGAGGGTAGGGGAGTGGTCTGAAACTGCAGTGATGCCTTCAGTTTCAAGTGTTTTGGAAGGTGAAATAAACAGAAAGGGCTGTTGCTGATTGTTTCAGTGTTCCTAGAACTACACTGCAAAAGAGATTAAAAACTGTTATAGATAATGAGCAATGAAAATATTTATTTTACTTTCAACTTTTAAAATTAGAAAAGTATTTTTTAACTCACATGCATTGTGTGGAAAAATGAAACTATTGTTTTCTGTTGTAAAATTCACATTTCTGTTATAGGTTTTCACTTTGATTTTTTATTATATTGGTTCACTATGTTTTCTGTCCGTCTGGGTGTCTGTTAAGACTCCTTTTTCTGAGGGATGGGTAGAAGTATCTGGCTGAAATCTGTATCACAAGCTAAGGTGTGAAAAGTTTCTAAGTCAAGGCAGTCGAATGATATCGCTATTTATATCACACATTTCGATACTCACAAACTCGCTTGTCAAAACATAAAGAGGAGTTCCTGTTGACTTACAGTCATGACATTTGACAATAAGCAAGGTTTCACAGCACAAGTAAAGGGAAAAAATCCGAACATTGTCAGTTTGTAATTATATCATATAAAAATATTTTGTTGCCATTTGTTGCTTGTCTGTCTGTTGAGACACCTTTTTCTTAGGAATGCATATAAGTATCAAATTGAAACTTATGTCTAATACTGAAGTCTGTGTTTCCTTGGCAGTGTAAAAAAATTAAGCATCTAGCTTGATGCAATCAAAAGATACAGCAATTTGTAAAGACCTCTTTTTTTCCAGGAGCAGGTAGAGGTATCAAGTACTGTAGTGTCAAATGTTAATTTCTGTGGCCCTTGGTTGAATAAATAATTTAAGCTTCTAAATCAGTGGAATCAAAAGATATGGCCATATGTCACATATTTTGATACTTGCAAACTCGCTAATCAGAAGCTATAGAGGAACTGCCTGTGTATATGTGTTGCCCCTGATGATCCAATGCTAAAGCACAGGCCTAGAAACTGAGGGTCGCAGGATTGAATCTCGGTCGGACCATGGGTTTCTTAGTCTTCGTTTTGAACTAGCCTTCACGATCTCGTGGATGCCATGTTATACAAGTTGTCATGAATGAAATTTGAAACATGTTATGCAACTCTGCACATATCCACTGACGAAGCGTAATGAAAAAATAGATTGAAAAAGGTAGAAAAAAATAAAGACTTGCATCTGGCCATTGAGCCATAAGCCCATACTAGCCGCCATTTTCCTATATCTTGTTCTAAGTAAGATATGCATAAGAAATACCCCATATTGTTCTAAGAATACAAGTACCCGAACTTCGAACCAGTAAAACTGGGAAAAAAAAAACGGGAAAATCTTTGGAAGCGAAGGTCGTTACACGGTGGATTAAGGACGGAAAAGACTCACCATGATTTAATAACGAGCTTTGGAAAATACTGAGGAAGCAGAGGCTGTTGCACTAACGGTTCGAAAGTGAATGCGCAATCAAAGGTTGGTAGAGAATCTTACGTCTGTGAAAAGATCTATGCGCAAAGCGTACAACTACCATTATCATACGTTAGTGAAAGATCTGGCAGAGAACCCAAGAAAATTCTGGTCCTGTGTAAAATCGGTAAGTGGGTCTAAGGTTTCGATCCAGTCACTTGTTAACCAATCTGGTGTGGCAGTTGAACATAGCGAAACGAAAGCCGAAGTTTTAAATTTCACGTTTAAGAAATCGTTCTCGCAGGAAAATCGTATAAACATACTGTCGTTTGACCATCAAATGGGCTACCGTATGGATGACATAATAGTAATTCATAAGCTTGCCTGGCGTGGGGAAGCAACTGAGGGATTTGAAAACAAGTAAGTCGCCAGGTCCTGGTGGAATCCAATTTGGTTTTTCAAACAGTACTCTACAGAGATAGCCCCTTACCTAGCTTGCATTAATCGCGAATCTCTCGCCCAGCGCAAAATCCCAAGCGACTGGAAAAAAAGTGCAGGTGGTGGCGCCAGTATTATAAGGAGCGCAAAAGAACGGACTCGCAAAATTACAGATGAATATCCCTAACATCGGTTTGCTGCAGAATCCTCGAATACATTCTCACTTAGAATATGGTAAATTTTCTTGAGTTCGAGAATCTTATGTCCACGAATCAGCATGGATTTAGAAAGCATTGCTCGTGCGAAACTCAGCTTGCCCTTTCCTCACATGATATATGCGAACTATGGACGAAGGGCAACAGGCAGATTCCATATTTATAGATTTTCTGAAAGCGTTTGACACGGTGTGCCATTGCAGGCTGTTTAAGAAGGTACAGCATATGGAATAGGTTCACAGATATGTGAATGACTCAAAGACTTCCTAAGGAATAGAACGCAGTATGTTTTCCTCGATGGCTAGTGTTCATCAGAGACAGGTTCAAAATGGTTCAAATGGCTCTGAGCACTATGGGATCAGAGACAGGGGTATCGTCAGGGGAGCCCCAGGGAAGTGCGGTTGTTTGCTAATGTGGTGTAAGGTAAGGTGTCGAAGCTGAGTGACTGTAGCAGGATCCAAGATGATTTAGATAAAATTTCTAGTTGGTGCGATGAATGATAGCTAGCTCTAAATGCAGAATAATGTATGTTAACCCAGATGAGTAGGAAGAACAACCCCATAATGTTCGGATTGGGCGTAACGTTACAAAGCAATATGACATGCAGCGATCATGTGAGGATTGTGGTTGGGGGGCAAATGGTCGACTTCGGTTTATTGGGGGAGCTCTAGGAAAATGTGGTTCATCTGTAAAGGAAACGGCATATAGGATGCTAGTGTGACCTATCCTTGATTACTGCTTGAGTGTTTGTGGTCCGTACCAGGTCGGATTAAAGGAAGACATTGAAGCAATTCAGAGGCGGGCTGCTAGATTCATTATTGGTAGATTCGAACAACACCACAAGTGTTACGGAGATTCTTCAGGGAGTCAAATGGGAATCCCTGGAGGGAAGGCAAAGTTCGAGGAAAGCTATTGGGAAAATTTAGAGAACCGGCATTTGAAGCTGACTACATAACGGATCTACTGCTTCCAACATACCACAAAGGTAAGATACGAGAAATTACGGCTCATACGGAAGCACAGAGACAGTCTTTTTTTCCCTCTCTGTATTTGCCAGTGGAACAGGAAAAGAAATAACTAGTAGTGGTACGCTACATTCTCCGCCAGGCGGCATACGGTGGATTGCGGAGTATCTAAGTAGATGTAGAACTCCTTTTCGATAGCAACGGAAAAGTTACAGCCGTAGCAGGAGAATGCAGATGACTTCTATAGCCGTCTAGACTGGCCTGCCACAACTGCAACATTTCCGTTTATACCAAAAACCAGTTGCCCCAAGGTATTCCCATTTTATCACTGGGCTGTGTCATTTTGTATGTGGCGCTGTAGCGGCGTGCCACGGCACTCTGGTGCGGGGATTTCAATGTTCGCTTGGACAGCAGAAATGCCCTGGTCAGCCAGAACATTATGACCACCGACTTACTATTGATATAAAATTCATGTACGCGAGGTCAGCGTCATCTGGCGAAGAATCGTTATTAGTGAGACAAACGCACGGTGCCTGTAGTATCAGTGGGCGTGCTGTCCGTGTTTAGAATGGGGAACGCGCGATCTATCTGAGTTTGAATCGAGGGCCGATTGTGACGGCCGGTACGAGCATTTCGGAAAGTGTACGACTTGTCCAGTGTGTGGTGAGTGTCTTTTATACGTGGCGAAATAAAAGTAAAACCACTTCCAGACGTCATGGTGTTGGGCGGCCACCCCTCGTTACAGATGTCGGACGTTGTAGGTTGGTAAACAGGACAGGAGGTGGCGAACTGTGGCGGAACTGACATCAGACTTTAATGATGAGCAGAGTACAAATCTGTCTGCACAAACAGTGCACCGAACACTCCTAACGGTGGGCCACCACACAACCCATGCAAGCGCTAGTGTCAACATTACTACATCGACAGTTACAGCTGACGTTGGCGTAGTGGCAGAGGGTGGCGGGGTCTAATAAAAATATGATACCTTCTCCGTCATGCTGACGGGAGGATGTGAATTCGTGACCTTCCAGGGGAACAGCTCCTTGATATCTATACTGCGGGATGGAGACAAGCTGGTGGAGGCTCCCTTATGCTCTGTGGAACATTCACGTGGCCCTCCATGGGCCCAGTGGAGTTCGTGCAAGCAACAATGGCGGGCAAGGAATATCGTATACTGGTTGCAGACGACGTATAACCCTCCATGACCACGATGTTTCCTTACGGCAGTGGTATTTTTCAACAAGATACGATGTGCTGCCCCCCCCCCCCCCCCTAACTCGCCAGATCTGAGCCCGATGGAACACATCTGAGATGTGATTGAACATGGCGTCAGAACTCGTCGCCCCTCCCCCCTCCCTTTTCCGTAATTTACAGGAATTAAGTGACTCGTATGGGCAGATGTGGTGCCAGCTCCCTCCAACGATCTGCTAAGGCCTCATTGCTTCTATGCCGTGATGCATCACCACTGTTATCCATGCCAACGATGGACCTACCGGCTATTATCTAAGTGTTCATGATGCTCTGGCTGATCAGTGTATATCTGCAAACAAACAAATAGTTAATTCTTTACGTTTTTGAAGTGATTATTAAAACTTTGTGTTTAACCGTGGTAATTGCGTGTTATACGATATTGTTGCTTAAGCGACTTCTGATTCGGCAGTCTCTTAGATTTGCTAACCCTCAAACATTGATTGGTAGTATACAGATGCAGAAATTCACGGATAAATAGCTTTGTTAGCATAAAAGACACATTTCCGCATTTTAAGATAGGTTTTGTCGGTTTTAGCCGTGTGAGCCAATGTACATACCTTGTAAGTGGCAAGTCACGAGTCGTCTTATTAAGTTGCGACTATTGATATAGATCATGAAATTGGCTGGAAGCTTATAGATTTTCTCAACCGTTTAAAGACAGAAAATTCGAGAGATAAAACTCCGTGGCTGTAAACCGGCGTGGCCGACTTACTTGAAAGGCGCGTGGTGGTGGAAGATGACGCCGAAGCTGAGGCTGAAGGCGACGAGCAGGCAGCAGTAGGCCATGAGGAACTTGGCGAAGTTGACGGCGACGGTGGTGAACATCTGGACGTAGAGGCCGAAAACGGGGAAGCGGCCGACGAGCAGCATGAGCTCGAGCCAGGTGAGGAAGATGCCGAGCGCGAGTACGTGCCGCTGCCACACGGGCTCCTCGCCGGCGCCGCCGAACCAGCAGAGGAAGGCGCTGGCGATGATGAGCCACTGCAGCCAGTTCTCCCAGGAGCGCAGGTAGCCGGCGCGCGAGTGCACCATCTGGAAGAGCTCCTTGGCGAGCAGCAGCGTGTTGAGCGCGAGCAGCAGGTAGCCGGCGGGCGCGTGCAGCCACAGCCAGGCGGAGGGCCGCGGCGCGCCCGTCAGCACGAACACCGTGTACGCGAACACGAACACCGCGTGGAACAGCAGGCTCAGCAGGAAGAACTTGCGGATGCGCCGCCACTTGAGGCACAGGAACGCCTCGCACAGCGGGTGCTTCAGCAGGTGCCGGAGCCCCACCTGTGTGGCACACGTACATAAGCAATGCAACACATTTTTTTCCCATCAAACCAGCTTGGTTTTATTCAGGACTCCGACACACATTATTCCCCATTCCTTTGGTTGCAAATGCCTATTTTTCAACACAATCTCCGTTCAATGCTACGCTCTTGCGCCGCTTTACGGGGAGGGGCTGTATGTCCACATGGTACCACTCTACTGGTCGACAATGGAACCGACATCTTGCTGCATCAATAACCTCCACATCATCCACGCGCTGCTTCCAGAGGAGTGCATCCTTGATTGGACCAAACATGTTAAAGTCGTAAAGTGCGAGATCCGGCTGTAGGGTGGATGAGGAAGCACAGTACAATGTTTTGCGAGCACCTCTCGGGTGCGCAGAATTGTATATAGGAGGAGGAGTTCGGTTGCATTTTTGTGTCGACAAACACGCTGAAGTCGTTTATTCAGTTTCCTGGCGGTAGTCAGAGCTGTGTGCGGCCGGTCGGCACGCGTGAGTTTGGACGAATTCGCGAGACCGTGTTGCGATAATGACAGATACCTCGCCCAACGATTGACCGTGCTTTTGTTTACTGTCAGATCTCCGTAGACATTCTACAAGCGCCTATGAATATCTGCGACGCTCTGGTTTTCCTCCAAAGAAATTCAATGACAGCTCTCTGCTTTGGCCGGCCGGAGTGGGCGTCCGGTTCTGGGCGCTAAAGTCTGGAACCTAGCGACCGTTAAAGTTAAGTCCCATAGTGCTCAGAGCCATTTGAACCTTTTTTTTCCCATAGTGCTCAGAGCCATTTGGCCATTTGAACTTTTTTTTTCTCTCTCTCTGCTTGGAACGCACCTCCACCACAGACGCCTTTTTGAAGGCTACATATAAGACCGCCACCTATCGGAACTTCACGAAAATACAGGGGCCGAAGCGGAAATATTCCACGATCTCCCACAACCCGTTCTTCATTTTTCACCGAAAAGTGGCCGAGGAAAAAGGGTTGCACTAGTTAGTGGACGTCCCACGTACTTCGTCGTTTATTTTAGTTTGATTCGTGTTCGCGAATGGAACTGTGGTGCCTATTTACAAGTCCGCAGAGTTGCGCAGACTGCCTAAATTCAATGCCTCCCACCCTGTTTCTGCATGATGCACGAAACTGAAGGGAAATCTGTTGGCTTGTTCGAGCAGCACATCAGCGGGTGATGAACAGTTTCAGGGCACTGGCGATTTTCGCACCCCTCGAGCCTTGGATAACAGATAGATATAGACCCCGCATAGCTCTATCTCTACTGTACTGATGTTCGAAAGCAGGAACTAAGGCACTCATATGACGGAGGGCAAAAAGCCGAGTCTCTGTCACTACACACTGTGCCAAGTGGAGCTGACAGTTGAAGTTTAACTCATTTAGAGCTGAAATCAGGCGTTGATTTTACTACTGGCCGACGTGTTGTACTAGCATTACAGAAGTAGTAATTCAGCTCGATTTTTCCGAAATCTCCAATGCTAATGCGCTGGTTATCGTTTTTACAATTACTTAGGTGATATGGTAACTTCGGGATTTTTGTATTGGCGGTTCTTTCTTTTTACAAGCGACGGAAGTACAGTTCGTCAGTGAATTCCTGTATTTCTTGTACTACGAATTATTTAATTCACAGCGTCTACAGGAGTATAACACAAAATATTCTTGGCAGGAAGCGCGTGCGGGCACGCACGCGCACACACGCACACATTCACCCTCTACCTCCCCCACATTACAGTTCTCTCTCTCTCTCTCTCTCTCTCTCTCTCTCTCTCTCTCTCTCTCTCTCTCTCTCTCCACACACACACACACACACACACACACACACACACACACACACAGGGGCGTGCGCGCTGTGTGTAGGTCGCACTTGTGAGGGCAGATAGCAGATCACAGTGATCAGTCGCTGGCTGCTCGGAATTCCCACGCAATCTGATGAATCGCATGTGATGTTTGAAAATATGTCTGCCTGCCTGCGACTCGTTTATCTAGATATTAATCGTAGTTTTTTCATTTCGTGCTTTTGTTTATTGCCAGCTGTCCGTAGAGATTCTACAAGCCCCCTAGTATAGTAAGAAATGTACGTTAGAATTTCTAGTTTTTGAGGAAACACGATTCACTTTGAAAAGTGGGACTATTGCTGAAGTTCCGACTCACATTTAGAAGGAATACAAATATAAAAACATTCACACTCTCCGATTTCGCAGTGACTAACATTTTACAGCTTGTGCTGCAGAATTAAGATTTCATAGGAAGCACATGGCAATAGTCACCATAAACAGTGCTCCATCTGCATCCATTTTTTTATGAAACAGTTAGATATTTTATTAAAGTTCGTAATTTCTGAACAGAAGGAGGTAATATTAATTGGACATTTTAATATAATATTTAGAGCATACCTATGTACAGCTTCTCCCTGTCATTTCATGTAATCTTAACTCTCCCTCATACATGTAAACCAGAAGTGCTTCACTTGAAAGTTTTTTGTAGACACGTACAGATTTCCAAGCATAGCGTTTTGATGGCTCTGAGCACTATGGGACTCAACTGCTGTGGTCATTAGTCCCCTAGAACTTAGAACTACTTAAACCTAACTAACCTAAGGACATCACACACATCCATGCCCGAGACAGGATTCGAACCTGCGACCGTAGCAGTAGCACGGTTCCGGACTGCGCGCCTAGAACCGCGAGACCACCGCGGCCGGCTAGCGTTTTGAAACAAGTTAATAAATAACAGCTCCATTTTTTAATTTTTCATTGGGAGTATTAGTGGACAAAAGAGATCAACTGCAATTGATTTTCCACAGCGGAACCTCACGAGAGTCACGTTAGAAAAAATACTGGTTGCAGAGGTGTAAAAATTCTCCTTCCTTCCTTCCAGCCTGCCTGCCCCTATCTCCGCCACAACCACCGAAGCAGCTGAATCTACCGCAACGGAAACCCGAGAGTACATGTTTACTGAAGCACAGCGGTTAAAGCAGGCCAAATTGGGTTTCCGCAACCTGACAGGCTTCGCGAGACGTGTCCAGCCTGCTCCACCCGACAGCAAGTTGGGCTGTCGATCCGTCGTGCCTAGCCAGGTGTATGTTTGCGTAGCTAGTTTCACTGCAGCTCGTTCATCATAACGGTGGGAGCAGCAAAATGAATGAACTAAACTTAAAGGCGATTGAGAAGAAATTAAGAGTTTGGAACACATACCAGTCATGAGACAGAGTTGAGCCTAGTTGTTTTAGCGCCCTAAAACAAAACAAAACCAAAACGAAACAGACTCCAAGACTAGAAGGAAACGTTTTCGTTTGTTTATGAGGCAGTTTCAAATAAATCGGTAGGTGTCTCGCAGTGTAAACTGCGTACAGGGTTACTAAACATTCATTGTGGAACTTCCCGCGTTTCGAAAAAGGACAAAGACTTATTGGCTAACAAGTGTGTGGAAATGTGTGCCAGGGACTTGAGGCATGGTGGCAGTGTATAGGCTTTCCAAATTTAGTGCGAACAGTGGTTGAAACGGGAAAAAATGGCTTAGTGGAAATTAAAAACATTGTTTGTATGCAACGTAGCGCTTAGTATGGAAGAAAAGATTATTTTTGATTAAAATAATATGAAAAAATAACTTCGAGTTTGCTAAAATGTATTTGGGGAGTTCAGAATGAACTATTTTGGCCACTTAGAATGAATGTGGGGAACCTGCAATAGCTACACATCCTGGAAAAAGTAATTAATATTGGTATAACTGGGATCATATTTGATTGGTAGAAACACACTGTGATTGCAGAAGCAAGATTTCCAAAACCTTTCTTTAGTTGGCGTTGCAGTATAATAGACATCTTGAGGTTCTTAGATGCAAAGGACCGCGACTTTCAAAGATGGTTGTGCTTACTATAGAAAACAATTATTACAGGTCACCTGATGATGGTTGGATTTGAGAACAGCTAATACTATTCGAAAGAGGGTGAAACTGCAGAGAAACTCGTTCGTATCGAAATAAACTATTAAGCCTAAAATACGCCGAAAAGGAAATAAAGGAAAAAATCTATCATTTTCTGGCCTATAGTGACACAAAATGAATATGCAGTGTATTTCATTGCGTCCCGACTTGTGATACTGGAGAAAAAAAAAAGATTTATCATTTAAGAACCTTACTCATAACTTTCCAATGAAAACATAAAGAATAAACCGCTACGTAGCATAGCACAGCGGGAAGACGGACAGGAAAGCAGGATTCCTTTAGCCTGCTTGGGTTGGGCATGCCGGTCCGTTGTGCGGATAATATTCGGTAGCTTGCACACCTGGCTAACAGGCAATGACGGGCAGTTTAAAAGTGGAATATGTACGCCTCTGACTAGATGCCGATTAAATTGTGTGGTAAATCGATCGTGTACGGCGCGGTCGAAGCGAGCGACCGATTGCAGTCGTTATCGTTAGCGATCCGTCGCTCGTATGTGGAGAGCTAAAGCGGTCCCTAGACTGTCAATAACTTTGGACGGTTGACTCTAGACAGCAAAGTGATATTGCCCAGCCTTCATGTTTGATCTCGGAGGTGCAAACATGGCTGATTTCGACGTCAGCTGTTATTTGGCCCTTGGGCTGGCTTTACGAGATCATATAGATGGATGGACTGAGGCAAGGTGTACGAAGAGTGGAAGACTGACACGTTACAACGTAATAAGTGACCTGTGTATGAACGACACAGAGGATGGACGCTCGTTCATTTGACATGCTTTTGCGTATGAGCACAATCAGTAAGTCTAAAGGTAGGTTTACACGTTAGCGACTTTCTGTGCGCACTAGGCGCACGAAGAGACAAGGAGGCCGCATACAGCCTGGCAAAGTCGTGCATGGCTCTGAATTGTGCACACGGGGCCGCCGGGGGTCTCCCCGTAACAGACGGGGAGACACGTGCGTCTACTTGCTTGTGGGACGGCTTGTAGCCGCAAGGCACACAGGCATAAACGCGACTTAATGGTGATAGAGACATGCGCAAATGTCACAGAAAGCCGAAAACGTTTAATGAAGATAAGAGACGGTGTACAGACGTATTTTGTAGTAGAATTGTTGTGATATTTTATTTAGAAGGAATTTCTTGCCCTTGCAATCAGTTCATGCCATCGAAAGTACAAAAGTTTTGGCTCCAGCAACCTCTTGAGCTCCAGCTCCGTGTTCCATTGCACTACCTATTATTAATCCCCATTGAATTTAACTTCTCTGCTTATTGTAAATAACCTGCTTCCGGATGCATTTTATATATTTAGACGACAACTGATGGTATTGCTCGTTTTTTAATGGATACTATACTATGTTGATTTTACATACAGTAAGAGTGGCAAAGCCCTAAAGGCATACAATAAATCTAAGCTGAAAGTGCGTTCGGCTGATTCTGAAGCCATTTCCAGAATTTGGCTTACACAACACAACGAATGACGGAAAATCAAGTTTGACTTAAGAGACTGGGTTGACGAAGACGAAAATTAATCGGCAGGGACTACGGAGTACAACCAATTTGCACAGTAAGAGCCTAATTTTAGCTGTTCCGTCAATATCTCGTATAACCTCCAGTTTCATCCAAAGACGATTAGTAATACTGCACAGTATTATCGACAGTCTAGAGTTCAGCTTAAAGCTGCACTGACACAGTCTATACATTTGACAATGCGTGGTTTTCTGCATCGCTATCATTTGGTTGCAATACATGGAAATATTGCAGGATGACCGGCCAATATTTTTGTTGATTCAGATAGTTGCAGGTAGTTGTTGACATATTGCTAAGGTTTTACTGGTGTTTTCCGCTAAGTATGGAGACTATTTCGTATTGCCAGGCAATTTCTCTCTCTGTACGTGCTTGGAAATGCTTCCCCAAAACATCAACATGAAAATTGGGTTGATAGTTTAAGCTGCTTAAATAATTTGCTTTTAAACGATACCTTCAACACAAAATTTTAGCATTTTGTGATAGAAATGGTATGTATACAGCACCAGTTCACGATGTAAAGTTTTGGAAGCCGTTACTTTTGTGGTCAGTGTAGCACCTTTGTCATCTAACGCATACCCTGTTTGTTTTGTTGTTTATTCACCTGTAGCGCTAGTTGTCAACGCAATACTATTTCATATGCCATGTTGGATTCAATTGCTCTGAAGCTAAAGTGCCGAGTGTAGCTTACATATTACAATCTGCTTGCTACGAAAGTGACATTCTTAGATGGAGATACATATAAAAGGAATAGCAAAATCACATCATTATTCGTGCAACCTGATGTAGTTAAAAGTCGGGAAAAGCGACGTCGGTGTATAAATGTGCTACCTTGATATGTTTCTGTTTGCAGTTCAAAAACTGTTAAAGTTGTAATGCACGAACCCTATACAGGGTGATTCAAAAGTAACTGTACACACTTCGTGGGTGTAATGTGTGCATTAAAATAAGACTAAAATGTTAAATTAAGTTTTATCTGAAATTGCCTTATTTCCGAGTTATGATGCATAATGTCATTTGTGGTAGGCATTGCATCATGGGTGTTAAGAAGATCCTAGAAATGATAGATGAAGATCCGACCAGGAGTACCAGCCGCATAAATGCCACTGTAGAGGGCCCTCAATCCGCTGTATGGTGCCTGCAAAGGATATAGGAATTCCACCCTTTCCACCTGCAGAAAGTACGGGAGCTGACACCTGTAGACTGTCCTGAACGTCAGAATATCTGTCAGTGCTTACTGAAGCGCCATGCTGCTAATCCACTGTTTGGTCGTCAGGTATTGTTTACGGATGATAGTTTCTTTACCCGTGCGGGTGTCGTGGACGCTCATAAAATGCACGTGTGGGTGTATGCAAATCCTCGCGTAACTACATTACGTTGGTGTGATATACCGGGCAGTCAGTCGGACCGCATGTTGCTCACTGTGCCTGACTGACAAGAGTATATAGACTTTTTTTGGAAAATGAATGGGGTAGTTTACTTCATGATGACCAACTCGCTACAAGAATCAATTTATGGTTTACGCACGACGGCGCCCCCTACACACCTCAGTCGGGAGGCAAGAGAGTATCTCAGTGTTGCTTATCCCGATTGGTGGATAGGTTGTTGTGCAGGGCCAGTTGCTTGGCCCGCCAAATCTCCGGATCTTAACCCTCTAGGCTTCTACTTTTGGAGCGGTGTCAAGGAGCTTGAGTATGGTGTTGCAGCTGAGAATGTAGCACAATTACAGCAGCGAACTGTAAACGGCTGTGCATTGAAGATGAAAGGAGCCAGCAACATTCCGAGAGCTGAAAGACGTAGAGCCCGTTCCTGTCTTTATCGAAATGGAAATCAGTGTTCTTGGGCAAATTCACGGTACGTAGTTGTGTTAAATTTCGGGTTCCTTCGTGGCGTTGCTGTTCGACAAAAAATAAATTCTGTGTTGTGTATGTTGCCCTTGTGATTCCTCCTCTGTTGCATTTCTCGGAAATAAATCAGTTTCCAGCAAAACTTTATTTAACTTTAAGTCTTATTTTGATACATACGTTACTTCAAATGGTTCAAATGCTCTGAGCACTATGGGACTTAACTGAGGTCATCAGTCCCCTAGAACTTAGAACTATTGAAACCTAACTAACCTAAGGACATCACACACATCCATGCCTGAGGCACGACTCGAACCTGCACCAGTAGCATTCGCGCGGTTCCGGACTGAAGCGCCTAGAACCGCTCGGTCACCGCGGCCGGCCATATATTACTCCCATGAAATGTGTACAGTTGCTTTTAAGTCACCAACGCGTAATTTTGTGTTGCCTGTAGATCACTCGTGATCCCTACTCTACTTCATATCTCGGAAATAAAGCAATTTCTTTAACATTTTACTCTTATTTCGATGCACACTTTACACACACGAAGAGTTTACAGTTACTTTTGAATCACCGTGTTCAATAGATAGCGAACGTGTTGTTATTCGTCTTTTGATATGCTGTCTGATGCCTGCCATGTATATTTCTAACGTGTAGAATTCTCAGGAGTAATTTTTTTGGCTATAGCATGCCTGAAGATATAATTGTGTAATTTCGAAATTGATCACGTGCATTAAATATTTCTAATAAAACAGCGGAATGAATTATCAAAGACCAATATATAAATAATTTGTCTTTATGCTTCGGACGAATTTCCGCAAAGGTCTGATAAAAGTAGACTGAAGAGATAAAGTTCCTGATTGACGGATTGAGGGTACTCATGGTCAAGGTTTTTAGCGTGATTGATCACGACATGCCTCATACCTCTTCATCCACTGCATCAGAGGAAACTGAAGATCATGGCGTCATGACATTTAAACAGCACCATTTTACCTATAGCAGTTCTCAGAATTAATAAATAGCATCAGGTCAGCTGTCCAATGAGCTTAGATGTTTATTTTTCTTCCAACTGTTGTCCCGGTAGGAACACAAATAAAATCGTAGGATTGTGTAAGGTTTTGATCAGCATAATTATTTTATTTCGTTTTCTACAGTAGTTACAGTAGAAAAATAGAAAACACCACAGCTACACAATAAATTATGGAGTTCAGTTGTTTAATTTGTAATTAGTTGTTGTAGTTTGCGGATCTGTGCTGCCATTAGAGCCACTGGTTCATTGATATATTCACAGAAAGCTCCTCGGACATGTTTTGCGCGTTCTGCATAAAGTCAGCTTGTATTATTGAATGCTTCGTGGTAGTTTCAGATCCACTTGAAAGTGACCTGTATGTGAAGGCATATAAATCAAGAATACATCAGAAACTCAAAGGGTCTTTCATTAATTTCTACCTGTGTTTTGCAAGGCAAGCAACTTAACCGCAATACATTCGAGTTACACATCGTTGAGTGCCGACATGTTCACTGTGAAGACAGAGTGCTGACTGACGTGTCTCTGGCGTAATTACTGCGCAGTAATATTGTGTTTCCCTTACCCTCGCGCTAGTATTGTTATGAGAATGATACGGAGCCTGTGCGGGGTGCTTTGGTAATGAATGTTGTCAGATTTATTACCAGTAACACCGTTTACGGTCAGTCAGCGGACAGACTCACTTTTGCTGGCCTTGGAGCAGCCTAGCGGCAGGCGTTGGTCATTGTTACTTCGATGTTATGCCGGGTCTTCGGTTGACGTTTCCAAATTGGTTCAAATGGCTCTGAGCACTATGGGACTTAACATCTGAGGTCATCAGTCCCCTTGAACGTAGAACTACTGAAACCTAACTAACCTCAAGACATCACACACATCCATGCCAGATGCAGAATTCGAACCTGTGACCGTAGCGGTCACGCGGTTCCAGACTGAAGCGCCTAGAACCGCTCGGCCACTGCGTCCGGCCTTGACGTTTCCAGACATAGCTTTCCAACCTGGATTTATCCCTCAAGTTATCCTCTACAAACCCTCGAATTGTGTAGCTTTCGTTTTGTTACACCCAATATATCCAACTATTACTTGACAATGCCTTAAAAGTCGACAGAGGCGTGGAGTGAATGTCATTTTTTTTTAATGTTTACAGTTGGTGTTGAATCATGGACTTAATCTTCGACATGAGAATGCATTTCTGATATTCTTTTTGCATGAGGTCCATCTGTCTTACTAAATAAGATTCCCCCGGGAATTTCACTTCACTTCATTTCTTTTCAAATGTTCCTCAGTGGCCTACAGTAGACGTTTGTATTTTATTATACACACAAGATATCTGAAAATTTCGAGCTTTTTCACACCGAAATTTTGACCTTATCGTTTGTTTATAGACTGTAAGTAGCTTTTGGCGCACACGTTACCATACTGTTTTGTGGAGTCCTTGAAGTTTTTATTGATGTGTTTTCTATATGTGTGCGTAGGGGCTGGATGTTCTGTGCTCTGTTTCTAGAAAGTTTGCCGGATGTATTTATTTATTTAGAGCTAATATATAAATTTAAGCAGATGGAAGAGTCCTTGAGACTCTACTCTACACACACACACACACACACACACACACACACACACACACACACACACACACACACACACCGCTGCACATATTTGAGAGATTCTCGTAGTAAATCGTAACTTAAATTAACAAAATTTAAAAACAAGCTAATGTGTGCGCAAATAGCTGTTTGTTACCTATAAATAGAAACTAACGTCAAAATCCTGATATAAAAAATTGTTCAAGACAGTTGCTTTGCACATCTAGTGTGTATTAATCACGTACTACAGGTCAATGAGCATACTTCAAAAATAAATGAAGCGAGCGGCTTATGGCTATGTCTTAGAGTCTTTTGAATAAAATCTAATCGTGCTTCCAGCCTCGTCAAGTGTTGAAATATCCCGCGCTTTCGGCCCGTGGTCTTCGGTGATTTTCATGTGATAATCGACAGCCGTGTGGTGGCTGGCCTCGTCGTAATATCTCAGTGATACTGCCTGTGACGCCACCGGTGTTCAGCCCATCGCCCTATAAGGCAATGTTTTCGTCCCGCGTCTGGCAGGCCCGATTTGGCTTTGCGATTGCAGGGTTCCTTGCTTTACTTAGCTACAAACTGGTGTCTTTATTTCTGGTTATGCTATATATTTTGATCTCTATATCTTCTTTTTTTACGCTGTTCAGTAAACCTTTAGCCGAGGTGGCGGTAGAGCTGTCGTTGCAATTCTGTGTCCATTTTCCAATGCATGTTCAACAAGCGCCACTTCTACGTAATTAAATGATGGTACTTTCACCTTCTGGCCGCAAATTACTCTGCTACCTGAACAAGCCGTTCATAACCAGTCAGTTTACCGTGAAAATAGAAAATAATGGTATGCATTTTTCTTCGATGAGGAAATACATACAGCACCACTACACTTAGCTATAGAATGTACAGCGAACTACTAACACCGATAGATAGCTCCTCGTCAGCTTCCTCCATTCAGAAGAGGTGATTTTGTTCTACGCACGTTAAGCATGAGTGGACACCGGGTCTTCGACGCAGGACCATTGAAATTTGAATTGAAAAAAGTCACACACCATTCTCAATTTCACTTGTTACGGTGAGTCTTTTTGTGACACCAAAGAATAAACTCAACGAGAAAGTCGGCCGACTACACGTCGTCGTCCTATCGGAACTACAAAAAGTCAGCGGTTGAGTGCGAAAGTTCTGGAAGCATAAGACGTCGCACCAGTGGAACACAGCAACAAGAAAATCGAAGACCATCTGCCAGTAAGGCAGGGCACACACCGCTGCAGAGTGAAAATCTCATTCTTCAAGGTGTAACTAGTTTGAGGCCTTGTGCACACGAGTAAACAATGTACATTGTAGCACTTCCATTATCAGTGACGTATACACCTTATTATCCTTGCATTTACATGAGTGTTAGCCTTTAAGACAGGTGGAGCTGAACTACACAGTGCTCAAAACGAAATGAGTGTGTAGGAGGTTAGAGAGTGTAAACACAGTACAAAACACTGCATAGGTATTTAAGGACATGGCAGAGTCGGTAACGCGGTAAACAGACAATCAACAGTGGGGGAAGCCAGTCGTGGAGTAATTCTTTTGTAGGAGAATCATTCACTGCGATGTGTAGCAAAAGAAGTAAGTGTAAGTCGAAATGCAATATCTAAGTTGTTGAGACGATAGAGTGAAATGCATATTCTTTCTAGACAGCAAGGTTTGGGCTTTAGAAGGAAAACAACAGCTATTCGAGGTAGCTGTTTTCGAATTCTGGTATCAATCAGGCGCATAAAAAAATACGTGAACTAGAAGACGACTTTTGCTGAGCTATTGGACAACTATTAATTGATCAAACAGTCCGTAATGAACTACGCGAGAACCAGTTTAGGTACATAAGACAGAATAACGTGACTGGTTTAACCAGAATACATAAACAAAGGAAATTGTGTTTTCCCTAGGACCACAGACAGTGACGGTGAAGGCATTGGAGGAAAGTGCTGTTCCGCAACGAAACTAGAGCGAACTTAACGTGGAAACTGTGGTGCAACGGGCTATGGACAATTAGGGAGAATCGCAGTTTGGAATTACAGAGACCCCAACAGTCCCTTTTGGAGGACGCGCCAGAATGCAGTGCGGAGGAATTACAGTGACAAAAGAACAGAGCTGCTTGTGATCCACAGAAGGAACAACAGAGGTCAAACGGGGGAGAAATAAATGAACGCAATGCTTGATCCTCACGTACGACCTTTGTCACAAGATCTTGGGGGAAGAGTTTCTTCTGATGCACGATAATGCTTGTGCCTATGGTGCAGCCCCAGTGCAAAATTTTCTTAAGCGACACAATATCAATGTTCTACTGTATGTACCATGTAGTCACGACCTAAACCCCATTGAGTAAGTATGGGATTGTCTGAAGGGAAGAGTTACGGTGCTTGCGAATCCTCCAGAAACGCGGGGAGCCCTACTTGAGAAGTGGCAAGAAATACCACAGCATTTTATTGAAAGCTGAACATCGAGACGCTGTGCTGCCGTTATTGAAGCAAGAGGAGGCAAAACGAGCTACTGACGTGCATGAAGTGCTAGAAAAGGCGCGCGCGCGCGCGTTTGTGCGTGCGTGTGTGTGTGTGTGTGTGTGTGTGTGTGTGTGTGTGTGTGTGTGTGTAGCAAGATCCACCTCGATTTCGTGCTTCTTTACGGTAGGAAGGAAAGCATGTCCCTTCTTTGGGTTATATTCATTTCCGTGTAAGAAAATGTGGACAATTTTGTAAAGAAAGTTTTCGTTTGGGAAAAGTTAATATTTTGAAAATTTCGTGCATTTAAAATCGTGAAAACTTCTTTTTAGTAATGTAATTCCATAAAACCAGGTACCGTATATCTCTTGAGCAGTCACGTTAAGAGGAAGATACCGGAAAGGGGTCCGCCGGCACGGAGCGCGATCATGTTTACAATTTCCCATCAACCTGCCTGCAGCAACAGCCGGACGGCGGGCTGGCAGTATTCGCGCGGCTGCACAATCAGTAAGCATTGCAAGTTAAGAAACGCATTGAGAGTCTCATCCGTCACCCAGATCATGATCAGTTCCATGCCACTGCCGCGCCTCTCGTCTTATTCTGCAACATCGCCTAATAAAATGAGATAAAATTCCCCATCAATAGAGTATCTCATTCGCCACACTCTCCGCTACCGTCTTCCAGTCAGGAGAATATTTTATGTCATTGCCTTGTGACTACAGGGGTAATCTTCAAGGTAGAACAAATCCTTGCCTAAGAGTGGAAAGAACACAAATTTCGTTTTTCTTCCTCTCTCTAACAATGGGCAATTTGCTGAAATCTGATTTATCATGGATAAATACAACTGAAAGAAGACAAAATTAAATAGATGAGTGTGTTAAGCTGTATTGCCATAGAATTAGTAGTGTACATTGTCACTCGGATGAAGGTCATCTGGCATGTGGATGAAACGTTGGAGCATCATACAACATGACATGATCATACACCAGAAGACTTCGGGAGAGCTTGCACAGTTGATCCTTTCATATCAGTGGCTACAGAAATAGAAATGTTTGTATGAAATTAGGTGTCTGTAAAGCGAAGGCTCGCGAGCCGCGACTTACTTCAGGCCGACATGGAACTTCTTGTAGTTGACGTATCTGGGACGCTATTATTTTACTAGTTGTGGACCTTTAATAGGGTCGTAGCATTTTCCAGAAACTGCACTGTCACTTTTACCTTTGGCAGGATTGTGGGGGAGGGGAAGAGTGTTATAGTTCAGGACGCAGGAATAAGCGAATCAATTAACATCTTTTTTTCAGTTGCATTCCTCTGATTTCTGTTTTTCCCTTATTTCTGTCATCATGCGGCTCGTAATATAATTGAAAGCCGGAGACTAGTAACTGCTGCTGATGTGCTTGGGATTCCTATGGGGTTAGACTAACAGAACACGTCAAGCGTGTATAGAGAGAGACAAGGCGTGGCTTCTGTGACTCTCGGGAAAGAAAAAGAAATGCACTGTCACATTTTACCTACAATATCACAGGTGGTAAATACTAGAAAAAAGCCACCCAAAAACCTCACCAAAACCTTCATAGCAATTTTCAAGACAGGTTTTATAAAATGTTCTTCAGCTTTCATAGAGATCACGAAGAAACAACATGTACGCATGACATTTCGTATGTAATCAGCCAATCGTTTCACATGTTATCCGTAAATGAAGTGGGGGGAAAACCCTTAAAATATGGTGCAATAAAAAGAGAGTGAGTCCCCATCCACCAACTCAATATTGAAACAAGTTGAAAGATGGAACAATACGATACTGTGAGAAGACTTTAACAGACCTTAGTCAAAACAAGGTACAGTATGTGATCAGAAGTATCCGGACACCTGGCTCAAAATGACTTACAACTTTGTGGCGCCCTCCATCGGTAATGCTGGAATCCAGTATGATGTTGGCCCATCCTTAGCCTTGATGACACCTTCCACTCTCGCAGGCATACTTTCAGTCAGCTGCTGGAAGGTTTCTTGGGAAATGACTGCCCATTCTTCACGGAGTGCTGCAGTGAGGATAGGTATCCCAAAAGGATTCTATATGATTCAGCTCAGGATTTTGTGCATGATAGTTTACTTCAGTGATGTTATTGTCATGTAACCGATCCGCCACAGGCCGTGCATTAAGAACAGGTACTCAGTTCTGTTGAAAGATGCAGTCGCCATCCTCTAATTGCTCTTCAACAGAGGGAAGCAAGAAGGTGCTTAAAACATCAATGTAGGCCTGTGCTGTGATAGTGCCACGCAAAACAACAAGGGGTACTAGCCCCCTCCATGAAAAACACACCACCATAATACCACCGTCTCCGAATTTTGCTGTGGGCACTGCAGATGACGTCCACCGGGCATTCGACATACCCAAACTCTGCCACCGGATTGCCACATTGTGTACAGTGATTCGTAACTCCACACAACGTTAATCCACTGCTCAGTTGTCCAATGCTTACGCTCCTTACACCACGCGAGGCATCGTTTGGCATTTACCGGCTTGATGTGTGGCTATGAGCAGCCACTCAACCATAAAATCCAAATTTTCTCACCTCCCGCCTAACTGTTATAATACTTGCAGTGGATCCCGATGGGGTTTGGAATTGCTGTGTGATGGTCTGCATAGCTGTCTGCCTATTACACATTACGACCCTCTTCAACTGTCGGCAGTCTCTGTCAGTCAGCAGACGAGGTCGGTATGCTTTTGTGCTTTAAGTACTCCTAACGTTTCCACTTCACTATCACATCGGAAACAGTGGATCTAGGGATGTTTAGGAGTGTGGAAACCTCGCGTACAGACGTATGAAACAAGTGACACCCCATCACCTGACCATGTTCGAAGTCCGTGAGTTCAGCGGACCGCCCCATTCTGCTCTCTCACGAGATCCAGTACCTGGCAGTAGGTGCCAACACAATGCACCTAATATGAAAAATGTATGTTTTTGAAGGTGTCCAGATACTTTTGATCACATAGTGTATATGAAGCAGACGACATGTTGTTACAATTTTTGACATTCTTGGGAGTACATACCTTGTTAAAATTGTTTCACCTTGTGTGCGAGATAAATTACCAGCTGAGCGTTTTGGCCCTGGCAGACCTTTCAATACCGATCGGCCCCCATGTAATCCCCTGCGAGATGGCATCATTTAAATGCGATATGGTTGGGCCTAGGGTCAGAATACTGTTGCCTCGATTGTTGCCAACTTCCCGGACACTGAAGCCGCTACTTCCCTTAGTTGGCATCACAAGCCTGAGAGGACCTTTTTCAGTCCTCCGAGCAAGGGAAAATCTGTGGCAATACCGACAACTGAACCCGAGTCCCTCGCATGTCAATTAGACACACTGACCGCTCATTTACGGAAGCGGACATGAGACAGGCGAGATGCCTTCAGGTTTCACGAAAAATGTAATAATTCTAATTGCAAGGAAAGTAGATGCTGGCAAGTGAGAATGCCGTTAGTGTAATAATTCTGACACTTATTGTACAGGAGAATGGGGGAAGAGCGGCAGGAGTTGGTTCAGGGGAGATCAGTTTGGGTTCCAGAGAAATTTAGTACGCATGAGGCAATACTGCCGTACGACTTATTTTAAACGAGAAATTGAAGGAAGGTAAACATATGTTTAGAAAACTTGTATATTTAGAGAAATCTTTTGAAAACGTTGCCTGGAGTACACATTTTGAAATTCTGAAGATAGCAGTGGTAAAGTACAGGTGTTAATGGGCATCTACAACTTGCACAGAAACCAGACGATAGGTATATAAGACAAAGGACGTGAAAGGGAACCGGTACTAGAAGGAGAGAGTAGCCTTTCCCCGACGTTATTCAGTCTGCACATTGATCAACCAGCAAAGGAAACCAGAGAGAAGAAATGAAAACTTTGAGATATGCAGATACATTATTGTAACTCTTCTCCAAATACGGAAATATCTTGGAAGAGCAGATGTATGGGATAGGTAAAGTATTGAACAGAGTTTCTAAGATGAATATCAACAAAAGTAAAACAAGACTAATGGAACGTTGTCGAATTAATGCAAACAAGACTAATGGAACGTTGTGGAGTTAATGCGGACGATGTTGGAGGAATTAAATTAGGAAATCAGACACTAAAAATAATCGATGAATTCTGTTATTTAGAAATGAAATACCAGTGATGGCCGAGGATACGATTTGCAGATTGGCAAATAGCGAAGAAGATAAATTTGTCATCATAGAATATAAATTTAATTTGAGGAAGTATTTTCTGAAGGTATTTATCTGAAGAACAGCCTTCTACAGAAGTGAAACGTGGACGATAAGCAGTTCAGACAAGTAGAGAATATAAGCTTTTGAGGTGCGGTAATACAGAAAAACGCTGAAGATGAGTAGATCGAATAGCTAATGAGGCAATGTTGAATGGAATGAAGGAGAAAATAAATTCTTGACACAACTTCATCAAAAGAAGAAATCTGTTGGTAGACTCATCCGGAGGCATCTGCAGATCATCAATTAAATAATGGAAGGGAGGGCCGGAGATCAAGATATGTACTCGCAGGTTAAGTTTTTACTACAGAAAGCATAAATTAATGTCATTGTAGTGTTCATGCATAGATGAATAGGCTTGCACGGAATAGGCTTCCGTGGAGAGCTTCATCAAACATGTCTTCGGACTGAAGACCACAGCAACCACTACTATGGGTACTGTATTTTCCAGGATTACACGTACAACATTCATCATCTTTCTATCTTAGAGAAACAAGTTAGATTTTTCACTTTGTTTCTGCAGTTATATCAGCCTGACTAATCAAATAATATTCACGTTGGTGGAGATCTTTGGAACTGCCATGGCATTCCTGAGCCTCGGACACTGGCATCTTACAGCCTGGACTGGAACTTCGCCAGTGTTGTCGCCTCGCTTACTTGATTTATAGTTGTTTCTGTTTGGGTGGTCTCCCGGATTTCAAAGTGGTTTCTGTGGAGTGTAGCCACTCCATATTTTATAGAACAGGGTTAGATGGCTCAGATATAAAACTGAATACTATATTTTTATTTACTTTTTCATCGCTGATTGTCACACAAAATATTTGATACATAGTTAACAGACGAAAGATGATTGTCAGTGATGTTTCAGCTGATTCTGCAGCTGTTGCTATGCTGCAATACTATCTGATAGGAGAGGATGACAAAACGTTGTTCGTCCGGTACCGTACTCGGGAGCGGAGAGGCAAGTAGAAAGTGCGCGGTAGACAATTATTGCGATAGTTCGTGCACAGGGGCTACTGAAATACACGCAAAACACGTAAAGGATAGCAACATTAACAAGAAAGTTAGAAGCGTAAAAAGAAACCTTACATGGATGTCACTTTGATGTCTAATATTCTTTGATTGACGTTCTATACCAGTTTATTTTCCATTTGGTATGCTTGTTAAGTGAGGATCGATAGGAGTAGGAAGTGATGGTGCCGCGGGTGAGTAACATTAGTCATGGAAGACTGTCTCCATGTGGAACGTGTAACATAAGCAGCAATCAAAAGATAATTATAGAGATGGAAAATAAAGTAAGTAAACTGTTCATTATTTCAAAAGTACTCGCCATACTGTAAACACCTTTATCTCATTGTGAGACAAGATGGTCAGAGCCTTCATGGGAAAATGTTTGCGGTTGCCTACGGAAGCACGATTGTACCCAGGAGTACGCCTCTTCGTCCGAAGCAAATCGACGTCCAAGAATGCCTCCTCCATGACTCCAAAAAATAAGGAAATTGCGTGGGGAGAGATCGGGACTGTACGGAGGATGTCTATGGCCTTCCCAGCGGAACTTCTACAGCGTAGCCAAAACAGCCTCGGCAACATGCGAGCGGACCCACGATGCAGAAGTTTCAGGTGGAAAGCCTATACACATCCTCCGTACAGTCCCAATCTCTCCACATTTGAGTTCCATATTCGGTGCCCTGAAGGGGGCATTCTTGGCCGTTGATTTGCTTCGGACGAAGAGGCGCACTCCTAGGTACAATCGTGCTTCGGTAGGCAACCGCAAACATTTTCCCATGGAGGCTCTGACCATCTTGTCTCACAATGGGATAAATGTGTTTACAGTATGGCGAGTACTTCTGAAATAATGAACCGTATACTTACTTTTCTTCCATTTGCCTCGTTTTCATTTGGCCTCCGCTTATAGATATAGCCATCTGGTAACGGAATGTGTAGCGGCTACTGCAGATACTTTAAGGAATACCCATAAACGTTCTGCAACTTTCCGGAGGGTTAATTATCAAGTTAATTTGCAAAAAAAGAATGTAACTATTAAGATCGATCTTGTATGAAATAGCTTGGCAGTGGAACGATGAAAAATATCTTTTTTGTGTATGGGAAACAACGTAAGCGAACTCGGTTCGTATCACGTATATTAGATCCGCAGCTAAGCAGACGGATTTTCGAAATATGTCACTAATAAAAATAAATAGTTAATAGGTAAAACATTTAAAATATCGACGTTTACCAAGAAATAGATCAGAATTAAAACTAAACCAAGACACTGTGGTATAGTTAAAAAGTTTGGAGGGCTGCAAGCTACCTAATATCCAGAGGAAGACGACGAGGATATTAATGGGGAAGGAAATAAGTCGTGCCCTATTTAAAGGAAGAATCCCAACAATTACCTAAGTAATTTAGAAAAATAACACAAAATCTAAATCTGGATGGCCGGACGAGTATTTGGATGGCCGTCATCTGGAGTAAAGTCTAATGCTTTAGAAATGTGCAGCTTCGCTAGATAATACCCAAAGGACGGTTACAAGAGAACAGGCAGGGAAACAGTACCCCTAGTAAGCTTTTTGGATTTAGTTACGTAGAAAAGCGCAAGCTGAGTGAATTATTTTTCTTAAATCGTAAGATATTGTGGAACAGTTGAGGGAAATTAGTTTTATTGGAATCATCTCGATATGAATGAAATATGCAGCACATCAATAGGCAAACAGTCCAGTCAAATGATGCACTTCATTTTGGGAAAAGTGAGCACCGAGACAGAGATATGTGATCACAATGAAATTTATTCCACCGACCGCACATCAGACTACGCAAATGATTAGCATTACAGACTTGTGTATGCACTATCATTCTGGAAATTCAGTGCAGAGTAGTGCTATCACGTGCTGCAATCAGAGGCGCTAAACGTCGTGGCATGGAATCAAAGAGTGCCTGTATATGCTTCTTGGTAATACTCTGCCACGTGGTTTGTAGGCGCGTCCACTAAGCATCAACTGTTGCTGCAGGGGGACCTGACTGAATAAGTTGCAGACACGCCATATCCCAGATATGTTCCGTGGGCGACATGTTAGGCGAACAGGCATTCCACGGAAGCAGTAGTACCCGTCGTTTTTCGAAGGAGGCTCGCAAATTTCTCGTCATGTGCGGCTGGACGTTGTCATGCTGAAATATAATATGTGCAACGGCCTGCAGGAGGGGCAGTGCCTTGGGCTGTAAAACTTCCCAGACGGTAGCTGCTGAGATTTCCCTCAAGACATACGAGGGGAGATCACTTGTTACAGGGAATGGCGCTCCTAACCGTCTTATTTGTCGTTTGTCCACGATGCCTTTCAACATTACAGTCTGCCCGACCGCGTTCACCGTGGCGGCGTGTAACTCGTATGCGACCATCACTGTGGGACATGTTGAAGCGGGACTCGTCCGAAAACGTTACATTTTGCCACCCAGAGCGCCAGTGTCGGCGTTCATATGTCCATTGCAGTCTGCGGCGTTGATGGGTTCGGGTTAATGGAAGCTGACAAAGTGGCATGCGTGCCACCAGTCCAACACGCAGAAGATGTCGCCGAACCGTCGATGTAGACATGCTCACACCCGTTGCAGTGCTCGAATGTCGCGCCAGCTCTGTGCACGAAGCTGTTCTGTCCGTTACTGCCAAGCGGACGAGATGTCATCTCGTGTTGTAATTACATTGTGGCGTCCAGACCTCAGTACCCTCTCTGTGCTGTGTATGACCCTCATTTCTCCACTGTTTCCACATAACGTCTCACTGTCTTACTTTGTACGAGTCGCAAAGTTGCGGAACTACAGACTCCACCTTCCAGAGACCAATTACCCTGTCCCCCTCTAACGCACTCACATGCCGATATTCCACCCTGTAATGTCGGCGAGGCATAGTGGCACTTGGTTGCGCGTTTCCATTTCGTTTGACGGCTCCGCACCGACTGAACGTTGCATAACACTGACATGTCCAGTCACAAAAATCACAGGGCGCAGTTGGGTCTACGTGCATGGCACCTCTGTATCATTTAAATCATGGTTCCGCTGTTCTGTACGGCCTCTTATCGCGGTACGTTTCAGACCATTGCTTATGAGTGTTTCACTTTTTACAAATAGTAGTGTATAAGGCATCCGGGTTTCCGAAACGGAAAAGAGAAACGAACCACTGTAGGAGGTCTTTTCAAAAGTTATTATTCTGATGAAAAGGTCACTTGGGATATAAATTATAACTGACTGTGTCAGCGTCCCGCAACTGAGCTCTCTAAGCAGTTTCGTGGTGGTTGGAAATCTAATTTATGAAGTGAATTATTGTCTTTGAAGGTACCTTTTGACTTGTGAGCTTCTAAAGCTGCAGCGAATGTTTCAACGCGATGTGGGGTAACCGCGGCTGTATACATAGTGAAGACAGAGTCGTTTATTGTGACGGCGGCTTAACGGGCGCCGGCAGTCGTCTGCAAAACAAACCCGCGGCGCTGAGAATGACCGCAGTCGGCGCTCAGCTTCTTGGGAGACAATTTACTGTTATGGTTGCGTTCTGAAACTCTGTGCGTAGCCGATTTCTTGCCTGTTAACTCGTCATAGACCTTAGCGTAAAAGCAGGGAAGAAGGCTAGAGAGTAACACCCCAACGAATTGAAGTCGTTAGAGATCGAGCACTTGTCACGTCTGGAAAAGGACAAGAGAGGAATCGACTGTGATCCGTTAAAGGAATCATCCCGGCGTTCGTCTGAAGTAATTTAGGGAACCCGCGGTCAATGAAAACGTGGGTGGCCGGAAATGTGTCTGAACGGCGCTTTAAATGTGATGTATGCTCTAATTCAGTGATCTCCAAAGCCCCTGTCCGCCGTACAGTGGAGTCAGGGATGTCTTCACTCACTCGCCGCTCGCTTAATCGTCTCCTTCGTATGGGTTCCTGGATAAGTCGGGAAAAGAGGCTGCTGATGTTGCTATGGCAGCAACTCTGCTTCTCAGGCCTTTTAGCAATTATGTCCCGTCGGACTGTCTGAGCATTGCTATACATCGGAACATTGTACCACTCTTGACACCAACACTGGATGTCTTTCCTTGGGAACAAACCCAGGGAGATCAAACTCATCCCCATGGCTTGGATGACTTACGGTCCTTCATTTTGCACGGAGGAGATAATTTCGAGTAGACTCCGTATTGCACACTCACTGTTCAGTCATCGTCATCTGGTAAATGGCGAGCCCGCACCACTTTTCCTCACTGTGACACTCTCTGACTCATTGTAGCTTTTTTAACCTCACACGCTTTAATGTGTGTTTATCAACAGAGTTACCCGAGATTTTAGTAGAAACAGCACAAGCTGTAAAACGCGTTCTACTCTTTACTCGTTATAGCAGCATAGCGAAGAAAATTTAATTTTCGCCTGCGGACACTGGTTGTTCTAGACAGTCTTACGAACGGCCTTTAAAAAAGGACGTTTGTTTTGATTGTTCATTTTACCTTTCAGCTATGTATGTTCGTTTTTAACTAGCGTTCCAGGTGAGCTTCATTCTTCATTATAATTTTACCCACTTACTAATGCCGTTTAGTCCCCTATGTGTTACCTAACTTCAAGAACCACGTAGTGCTCTCCCTAGAAAAAGATCAACTTTAAGTCATGATCTTATCGTTAATGACTTCAGCTCTTTAGCTTCCCAACGCCCCAATAAACAAACTAACTTCATCCGATTCACTGGCACTAAGTGTTTTTATAAAATGAAATTACTAACTCGTCCTGACCAGTAGAAGCTGCTGTAGAAACTGCAGTGGATGAACAGCACAGCGTTAAGTTTCCGCAATCATGATTTCTGTTTACTTACGACATATAAGCTGATCATAATAATATAGGGCTTAGTAGGTGAAATAGGCTTGATATTGTGATTGATCTTGAACTTTGTCCAAGCTGCAAGTTGATTTTTGTCGTCTTTGCGAATCTTCTATGCAGATGCTCGATGCACGATTTTCACTCATCGCTCCCAATAAAATGTTTTGTTTGCAACAGCAGCTTCTGTTAACTGTCGTTACCCAGCTTGCACTGTCGCGACCCACCATGGGTCCTATGACCAGCTTGAGTGAAGGTGTGCCCAGTCTCTGTAGCGCAGTCGGGACGTTGACACAGTGTTTTTTATTGTGGGCTGAGGCGTATTAAGTCACATTTAACGGAGTGAGGATGAGGTGGTCTCCTAGGTTGCTTATCACCGTTGATTCTAGAACGGGTTGGAGAGGTTATGATTTGTAGGAAGTGAATAAAGGTATGAACACTTCCATATTCAATTGAAAAACAGTTTGTTTTCTCGATAGTTTAATCTTATTTGGAGAGGCTTCTTATGCTGCCTTATAGCTTTGTAAACGAGTAAGTATACCTTACTACTATATATATTAGCTGCCGGATTTTAGGTTTATTAGTTATTTAACCTAATCTAATTAGGACGGTCAGATCCTCTCTTACATGGGACCAGGGTTTAATTCACACACTATCTTTTTTACGCCATTGTTATGTTGAGAATGTTGTTGTTGTTGTTGTTGTTGTGGTTGTCTTCAGCCAAGAGACTGGTTTGATGCAGCTATCCATACTACTCTATCCTGTGTAAGCTTCTTCATCTCCCCGTACCCACTCCAACCTACCTCCATCTGAATCTGTTTAGTTTATTCATCTCTTGGTCTCACTCTACGATTTTTACCCTCGTGGTCCAACTTGCCTAGAAGAAAGGATCGTTTGGTAGGACATGTTCTGACACATCGAGGGATCACCGATTTAATATTGGAGGGCAGCGTGGAGGGTAAAAATCGTAGAGGGAGACCAAGAGATGAATACACCAAGCAGATTCAGAAGGATGTAGGCTGAGTAGGTACTGGGAGATGAAGCAGCTTGCACAGGATAGAGTAGCATGGAGAGCTGCATTAAACTAGTCTCATGACTGAAGACCACAACAACAAGATAAGTCGTAAGGTCAGTTTTGCCTCACGTGTTCCAACATTTCTACAGAATACAAACTGATCTTCCCCGAGGTGGGCTTCTACCAGTTTATCCATTCGTCTGTAAAGAATTCGTGTTAGTATTTTCTAGCTGTGCCTTAGTAAACTGATAGTTCGGTAATTTTCACATCTGTCAACCCCTGCTTTCTTTGCGATTGGAATTACTATATTCTTCTTGAAGTCTGAGGGAATTTCGCCTGTCTCATACATCTTGCTCACCAGATGGTAGAGTTTTGTCAGGACTGGCTCTCCCAAAGCTGTCAGTATTTCTAATGCAATGTTGTCTACTCCCGGGGCCTTCTTTCGACTTAGGTCTTTCAGTGCTCTGTCAAAGTCTTCACGCAGTATCATATCTCCTATTTCATCTTTATCTACATTCTCTTCTATTTCTATAATATTGTCCTCAAGAACAACGCCCTTTTATAGAGTCTATATATACTCCTTACACCTTTCTGCTTGCCCTTCTTTGCTTAGAGCTGGGTTTCCATCTGAGCTCTTGATATTCACGCAAGTGGTTCTCTTTCCTCCAAAGGTCTCTTTAATTTTCCTGTAGGCAGTATGTGTTTTACCCGTAATGATATACGCCTCTACATCCTTACATTTGTCCTCTAGCCAACCCTGCTTAGCCATTTGGCACTTCCTGTCTAACTCATTTTTAAGACGTTTGTATTCCTTTTTGCCTGCTTCATTTACTGCCTTTTTGTATTTTTTCCTTTCTTCAATCAAATTCAGTATCACTTCTGTTACCCAAGGATTTCCATTAGCCTTTGTCTTTTTACCTACTTGATCCTCTGCTGCCTTCACTATTTCATTCCTCAAAGCTACCCATTCTTCTTCCACTGTATTTCTTTCCCCCATTCCTGTCAATTGTTCCGTTATGCTCTCCCTGAAACTCTGTATAACCTCTGGTTTAGTCAGTTTATCCAGGTCCCATCTCCTTAAATTCCCACCTTTTTGCAGTTTCTTCAGGTTTAATCTACAGTTCATAACTAATACATTGTGGTCAGAGTCCACATCTGCCCCTGGAAATGTCTTACAATTTAAAACCTGGTTCCTAAATCTCTGTCTTACCATTATATAATGTCTGAAACCTTTTAGTATCTCCAGGGTTCTTCAATGTATACAACCTTCTTTGATGATTCTTGAACCAAGTGTTAGCTATGATTAAGTTATGCTCTGTGCAAAATTCTACCAGGCGGCTTCCTCTTTCATTTCTAAGCCCCATCCCTATTCACCTACTACGTTTCCTTCTCTTCCTTTTCTTACTATCGAATTCCTGTCACCCATGACTATTAAATTTTCGTCTCCCTTCACCTGCCCGATTAAGGGATCTGACATTCCACGCTCTCGCCCGTAGAAAGCCAGTTTTCTTTCTCCTGATAACAACGTCCTCCTGAGTAGTCCCCGCCCGGAGATCCTAATGGAGGACTATTTTACCTCCGGAATATTTTACCCAAGAGGACGCCATCACCATTTAACCATACAGTAAAGCTGCATGCTCTCGGGAAAAATTACAGCTGTAGTTTCCCCTTGCTTTCAGCCGTTCCAGCACAGCAAGGCCGTTTTGGTTAGTGTTGCAAGGCCAGGTCAGTCAATCATCTACACTGTTGCCCCTGCAACTACTGAAAAGGCTGCTGCCTCTCTTCAAGAACCACACGTTTTGTCTGGCCTCTCAATAGATACCCCTCCGTTGTGGTTGCACCGACGGTACGGCTATCTGTATCGCAGAGGCACGCAAGCCTCCCCACCAACGGAAAGTCCATGACTCATGGGAGGGGGGGGGGGGGGGGGGAGAATGTAGAGAATAACAATTTTAATATAAACAGATAATATTAAAATGACGCCGCGCGGTTGGGGGCGCCTTGTCACGTTCTGTGCGGCTTCCCTCGTTGGAGGTTAGAATCCTCCCTCGGGCTTGGGCGTGTGTGTGTTGCCCACAGTTAGTTTAAGTTAGATTACGTAGTATGTAGGCTTAGGGACCGATGACCTCAGCAGTTTGGTCCCATAAGACCTTAACACAAATTTCCAAAATTTATTGAAATAATTTCAGTGTCTGCAGTGACGGGAGGTTATAACACTGACTGTGAATTAATAAAGTTAATACTGGCAGTACTTCTACCATTGCTGCTGCTGCTACCGCTACCACTAATAATGATAGTAATAATGCGCACTCATTCACCTATTTCACAAAGAAGGACACAAATCTGAGGTGAATAACTACAGAGGAGTCTCCCTCCTTTCCGTTCCCTACAAAGTCCTCTCCGCTTGCCTCTTACAACACGCACAAGAACAACTCTAATCCCTGATAGGTGATTATGAAACAGGCTTCAGACCACGCATATCAGGCATCGAACAAATTTTCAACCTAAAATCCACACTGAAAATTCGAGATACACGAAATCTCTCAACCATCTGCACATTTGTCGACTTCACGAAAGCTTAGGACTCCATCGACCGACAGTTCCTGTTTAATATACTCAAAGAATACAATCTGTATCCAAAAATATGTCTCATCCAACAATCCCTAACAGATCCAACTTCCAAAGTCAAATTCAACAGAGAAATCCACAACCTTTTTCCATCAAGACGCGTCCGCAGGGCTATAGCCTCTCCCCACTACTTTCCAAAATCGTTTTAGACAAAGTCGTCAAAGAATGGGAACGAGAAGTGAAAAATCGAATCATCTGAAGACCCATAAGGCTAGGAAAAGAAAAGGATAACATTGACGTCACATGCCTAGCTTTGCTGATGACCTCGCGGTCCTATCCTGTGATGAACAAAAAGCAGTTCATCAGATTGACGTCCTCAAAGAATGTGCCGAGAAGTTGGACTGCAAATGTCTTTTTCTAAAACCCAATTAATGCCTACAAACACAAAATTTAATATTAAAATATGGCATAGTAAACAAGGTTAACCACTTCAAGTGCTTGGGAGAAATTATCGAGCCTACAGGTACAGAAAGGTTAGCACAAAAAACATGGGAACTCAAAATGCGGAAAGCATATGGGAAAGTTGCGAGCATCTACAATAGAAAATGCATAAACATCAACACAAAAGTTCGACACTACACGACTGTTATCAAACCCAAAACATTCTATGCCAGCGAGACTGTAAACCTTAATTACAAAGCAGACCTCGAAAATATCAAAAAGGCTGAAACAAAAATGATCCGAAAAATCCTTGGCCCAAAACTTACAGATGAAGGATACGGTCTACAATCACACATAACCACAGAAAAATATTCCAACATCGAAGCGGATTTCCGCAAACGACGACTGAAATTCTACAGACGTATCTTGAGACCAACAAAGAAAATTTTGACGTCCTTCTAGAAACTGAAAACAACAGTTAGGATAAAACAGGTCTAAATTGATCTAAAAAAAAAATGCCAAAATCTCACCGACAGACATCGAAGATCGAAACGTCTTCAGACATAAGGTCTACAGCTGGGAAATTTCATTAGAAGAGAAACCCCAGGTACCTAGAAGAAAGTGGTCAGATGACGTCGAGCTAAGCACTGCGAGATGATGAATTAATTCTGGAAGAACAAGAAAAATAACCACAGGTCATAATTTGCTTTTGTGCTCCACTATAAGTCTAAAAAACGTAAATAAATAAAACGGCATTCTCTAATATATTGCGGGAGCTTATTAGAGTGTAGGGCTCCTGCTACTGAGATAGACTTCGAGAAAGTGGCTGAACGATGAAGTGGGACAAAGAGGATTTTGCTTTGGTAGGAACGGATGTTGCTGCCATGTTGTTGAGACAATAGCGTTAAGGTCGAGGAGAGATATGAGGGACAGTGTATTTTGATCAGACAGTAGAGAAGACAGAGGGTATGGAAATCTCTATCCTTGTCTCCACACAGTCTTCCACGTTGGCGTGTATTTTAGCGTAATAATTCTATTTGTATTAAAAAAAAGTTTTTCTTGTTAGGTAGAAGTTCTAGCTCCGAATCTCACAGTATTGCGTCTTATAGGGGGGCCTCTTCATCTGAAATTAAGGTCCTGTGTTTTTAAAGGTCTCGTTCTAGTGGTATATGATACGTAAAATCTGTTTAGGTACTGCATCTGTGTATTGAATTATACACCCTGTTTTCTCATTTTAAATTTAGTGCATTCATTTGTATTTTAGGATAAGTTATTGGACAGGTGTCGCTCCTAGTAATTCCATCTTATTAATATTGTATGTGCAGTACATTTATAAAGTTTCAGTGGCTATGTATATCCAGTTTACGATCTCTCTGTCTCACCAGTAGCTGCGTGGCAGCGCCACCTATTGAGGCGATTCTGTTTTTTTTTTTTTTTTTTTTTTTTTTTTTTTTTTAAGGCGTCAGTACTAGCACACGACGCTGTGGTGCATTATGGTTACTATTTGAGCCCCATCTTATTCTATTACTCGCTCCTGTGAACGGGAACGCGTTATGCAAGTCTTGGTGTCACTCACGTTCATTTAGAAAAGTAAGGCCTTGTCATAAGGCTTCGGCAATAGAATTGCATTTCTGAGTGTTCGATCACTGGCGAATTATCTTATCTGTTTTTACTGTTTTATATTTCTCGTTTTTACTGAGTTTAACGAAGCGATGTTGGCCTGATGTATTCGACGATGCCCTTTGGCTACACTGTCTAACGAATCGTTCTGAGGAATACCAAATTAAGGTATTTGCTCTTTCAGTATTTGATCTGTTTATACATGCTTTTAGGTTATCCAAGCCTGCACGACGCGATCGCGATTCTTAAATAGATGTATTTGTTCTCTGTTTTCTATGTAGATCAACCTGAAGGTGCCTAAATAAAGCGAAACGCGTAGTTGAAAAACAAAAAACAAAAATTGCAACCAAGACTGTTTTTAACCAATTCTCTTTTGTCGTCTCGACCCCAGCAGTCTCGGCGGCCTGGCCGTTGGCGGTGCTGCACGTTGCTCAACGATTTTCTTTTTGAGAGCAGATTCACGTAACGTGTACGCAGAATAATGCTACTGTGTCACTAGGCATTCTTCACACAAATCTTGAGCGTATGGGACAGCCAAACTGCTTAATAACCCCTCAGACTTTCAAGTCAACTTGCGAGCCGAACAAGCGCACGTCACTTACTTGCCGCCATTCCATTAAACCCAATCGAGAATCTGTGGGAACATCTCGAACGGGCTGTTCACGCCATGGATCCTCTAACGGGAAACCTAACGCAGCAGGCCACGGCAGTGGAGCCGGAATGTCTCCACATCCCCGTAGACACCTTTCAGTACCTCTTTGACTCTCTTCCTTCACATTACGTGGCAGTCTGCGCTGCAAAAGGTGGTTATTCAGGTTTGCGACAAGTGATCACATTAATGTGAATGGACAGTACGTAATCGTTCCCCCCTACAGTAAGTGGAACGTACATTTCTTATTTAGAACTAGAAGAGAATAAAGTAACTTAAGATGAAGCAGGCTGTGGACGGACTAGAAAAATTCAATTAATTGCTTTGTAGTGGGAGAAGAGAAAAGGCTTTCCCATTACCATTTTTCTTCTTTATCATGTAAATGAATGGCTGTCGATCGATGTAGATGTATTGTCGGATCCTCATGCACCACTGTTTTTTATTTACTTGTTTTTTTTTCCGTTAGCGGGCTTGTTCCCACCGGGAAGGGAATTCCTGTACTTCGACAACTGACACAAGGGGTGTGTGTGTGTGTGTGTGTGTGTGTGTGTGTGTGTGTGTGTGTGTGTGTGTGTATATAATTGCTCTTATTTCATCAATCTCTTCGTCATCTGCGGAGCTAGTTGGCATATAAATTTATACTACTGTGGTAGGCGTGGGCTTCGATTCTATGGCTCTGTGCACTATGGGACTTAATATCTGAGGTCATCAGTCCCCTAGAACTTAGAACTACTTAAACCTAACTAACTTAAGGACATCAGACACATCCATGCCCGAGGCAGGATTCGAACCTGCGCGGTTCCAGACTGAAGCGCCTAGAGCCGCTGTGCCACAACGGCCGGCTTCGATTCTGTCTTGGCTACAATATCGCGTTCACTATGCTGTTCGTAGTAGCTTACCCTCACTCATATTTTTTTTATTCGACGTTAAACCTAGTCCTGCATTACCCATATTTAATTTTGTATTTATAACCCTGTATTGACCTGACGAGAAGTCTTGTTCCTCCTGCCACCGAAATTCACTAATTCCTACTGTATCCAACTTTAACCTATCCATTTTCCTTTTAAAATTTTCTAACCTACCTGCTCGATTAACGGATCTGACATTCCACGCTCCGATGCGTAGAACGCCAATTTTCTTTCTCCTGATAACGACGTCCTCCTGAGTAGTCGGATGGGGGACTGTTTTACCTCCGGAATATTTTCCCGAAGAAGACGCCATCATCATTTAACCATACAGTAAAGTTGCATGTCCTAGGGAAAAAAATTATGGCTGTAGTTCCCCCCCCCCCTTTTTTTTTGTTTTCAACCATTCGCAGTGCCATCACAGCAAGGTCGTTTTGGTTACTGTTACAAGGCCGGATCAGTGAATCATCCAGACTTCTCTACCACATATGGTGCGGTTATCTGTACCGCTGAGGCACGCAAGCATCCCCACATACATACATTCTGAATGACTTAACTAAGAATAAAAATGACGACGTGAAATCCACATGTGAAACGAAACACTAATAATTTCCACACGGGCGAGACCAGTAAGGAACCTGTTTGCGTTACTAATGCAGTATGATGAGAATCAGTTAGAAGGGACTTGGCTGTTACTAAGAATTCAAGGTAGTAGTGTTTCTTTGAAACGGATTTTTGTATCTTTCTAAACGGATTTGGTATATAGCCTACGAACGTACGTAGTTAAAGTTCCATACCAAATTGCTAGGCCAGCTATTAATTACTGACATCGTCTCACAAGCAAGAGACTCATTCTACGTATTGCATATATCTCATACGTAACTGATTAATAATATAATTAGTGCATGCTTTACACCGTGAGTTATATATATATGTATAAGGTTGGTTTCATATTATGAAACTTCAAAGCATTACAAAAAGAATTTTTGACACTGAAAAGTTGTTGGGCTGAGAATTGTGGATGAATACGCACGTATGAAATGCTCACGGTTTGTTCGATAGTTGTATTTCCGGCAATTCATTCTCAGCTGGTACGTCAGTTCTCACGGTCTTCTTATTATTCGTACCAGCTAGTGTGCATGGTGAGCAATCAGATTGAGAAGAAAGATTTGTTGAAAGAATTACTGTAACTTTAAAATGTTGGTTTTATTTCTTTGGATTTCTGGCGTGGTTATCCGCGTGTTACAGTCGAGCTGTGGCTGGAACAGGGCTGGTGCGACATTGAATGTTTCTAGATGCTGCACCAACCCACGCCCAGTCGGGTACTGCTGACAGAGGACGCTATTTGCTGACAGGGGGACGTGTCTAAAGTACCCTCTACCAGAACAATTAGAGGGCTGGGAACGGTCACATGGGGGACGCCGAGCCGATTGACCAGAGCGCTCCGGTACTTCTCGGTCGCTCTCTTGTCTGCCAGCTCTCGTCCCGACCAGACGTCTTGTCCTGCTTTTCTTTCCGGGCAACAGGCTCCTCAGTCTGATTGCGGCCGCGTCCTGCTGTTTGTTTTCCTGTAGTCCTTAGTAGTAGGAGCTGATGCAGTAAACTCCGGCGAGTCACATGCCTTTTCAACAAATCCTGACACACTCGGACGCCCACTTCCCTATTAAGCTGTAATCTCAGTCCGTTCATGCACTCTACATGAAAAAATACTAGACAGTGAACTGTGCTGAAAGTAATAATGGTACTACATATTCGTAGCCGTAACATCAAACATGTAACGCAGGGATACACTGTATGATTGTGACTGTGGCCGTGTGTTAAAGACCACCTCTCGCAGCACCAGATGTGGTGTACTGTGTCCTATCCTCAAGTATTTATGCATAACAAAATGAAATCATTTATGAGGTTGCAGTCAGTGTGAAGGGCCTTGAATAACCAAGTATACTTTGAGCTACATGCCTAACAAACGAACAGGACATCTACATTAGCGTCTAGATTGATACTCTGCAAATCACGCGTGTTTGGCAGAGGGTTCATGGAACCACCTTCACAACCACACTATTATTCCAATCTCGAACAGAACACGGAAAAAACGAACACCTGTAGTTTTCCTTGCGAGCTGTGACTTCCATTATTTTATTAATGACTATAGTTCCCTATGTAGGTCGGCGTCAACAAAATATTTTCGCATTCGGAGGAGAAAGTTGGTGATTGAAATTTCGTGAGATTTTACCGCAACTAAAACGCCTTTGCCTTAATGATCTCCACCCCAAATCCTGTAGCACATGAATGACAGTCTCTCACCTATTACTTGATAGTACAAAACGTGCTGTTCGTTTTTGAACTTTCTCGATGCACTTCGTTAATCCTGTCTGGTAAGGATCCCAGACAGCGCAGCAGTACTCCCAAAGAGGACGGACAAGCATAGTGTAGGGAGTCCCTTGAATAGATGTCTTCATCTTCTAAGTATTCTACTAATAAAACGCAGTCTTAGATTCGCCTCCCCACAACATTTTCTGTGTGTTCTTTCCAAGTTAAGTATTTCGTAACTGTAAATCCTAGGCATTGAGTTGAATTTACAGCCTATAGATTTGACTGATTTATCATGTGACCGTGGTTTTATGGATTCCTTTTATCACTCATGTGGATGACATCACACTTTTCTTATTTGGGTTAAATTGCCAAGTTAGGACGAGGTGAAATGATCTACTGCTGCTCTATGGGGAAGACAGATAAGATACTCTGTATGTGAAAATAACGTTGTGACTGACAAGTGTGGTGATGAAAACTGCCTGCTCGTACACAACATGCCAAGCGCTCATTCCATCGATCGTTTGCGCGGACCCCCTACCTCGTGCATCGTGCGTCGCCTGCCGAGGCTCTGTTCTTTGATCCCGCAGAACAGCAGCAGGTCGAGAACATCGAGCCCGATAAACAGCTATAATTGACTGACGCCGGCCTTTGCCAATAGTCACTACACGTCAGTCACAAAGTTATTTTACTGGGAGTGTAGAAGGGCGCAGAAACTGCGCAGCGATGTTGCACTGAACGAGCGCTCCTCGCGTGAAATGGCAGTTATTGGTGGGATGTAGTAGGAAGTACGGCACTGTGCCTGGGTGTACCTCGATGAAGGCGAGCAGTAGGCCGGACTCGCCGCGCTCGGCGTTGGGCACGAGCACGCGGAAGTCGAGACGGAGCTCGCAGTCGACGTCGCCGAGCTCGTGGTCGTGCAGCGTGACGGCGCCGTCGAGCTGCGTGACGAGCGCGGGGATGACGTCCGGCACGCGCCGCACCAGGAAGGACAGCGCCGAGACGCCGCCGCGCGTGCGCGCAGTCACGTCGGCGCCGCGCTCCAGCAGCAGCGCCGCGCACGCCGAGAACTCGTTGAGCGCCGCCAGGTGCAGCGGCGTGTAGCCGAACTTGTCTGCGCGGTTCACCGACGCGCCCGCCCCCACCAGTAACCGCACGCACTCCAGTGACCGCGACACCTGCAATGTCCTACGATGATTGCCTGGGTCTTGGAACGGTTGATTTTTAGGAGCCACTGGTTACACCATATTGGCAAAGAGGTTAAGGTGATTCTGGAGAAGGCGTTGAGTCCATTGAAGGGTAGGAGAGAGGGCAAGGAAGGTGGTGTCATCGGCATACTGTAAGAGGTGGACTGGAGGGGGGGGGGCGGAAGTTGGTGCATATCTGCTGTGTGCAGGAGGTAGAGGAAAGGGGAGAGGACAGAGCCCTGGGGCACACCTGGGGAGGAGTAAAAGGTGCAGGAATTGGTGTTATGGACGGTAACATAGAAGGGGCGGTGGGAGAGGAAGGAGGCAGTCAGACGGACATAGTTGATAGGAAGGGAATAGGTCTGGAGTTTAAACAAGAGACCGGGATGCCATACGCAGTCGTAAGCCTTTTCGAGGTCTAGGGATACAAAAATGGCAGAGTGACGGGAGCTAAGCCGGAGGGACAGGAGATGGGTGTTGGGAAGGAGGTGGTGTTAGTGGAGGTGGTGATGGATGCGTTGGGTAAGGATGGATTCTAAGAGCTTGCTGAACACAGAGGTAGGACGTATATATGGGGGGGGGGGGGGGGGCACATCAGGATATGGGAGGTTTTCTACAGTCAGTGGCAAGGATTACATTATAGAGGGCGGCAAGGACTGCAAGGAAGGAGGGAGGGCAGTGATTGAATGGCGGTCGGTAATGCGGTCGTGCCTGGGGCAGTGTTGCATTTAGTGTGGAGTGTGAGGATGATGTCCTGTGTAGTGATGGGAGTGTTAAGTTCTGATGGTGGTGTGTACTCAATGATCCAGTGCACAGAAGACTATCTAGTGACCCCCACAGAAAGGATTAAGCGCAAGACACTTACACTGTTGAAAAAGAGTTTGTTATTCGAAGATTTACGTAAGAAACTTCGTCCTGGTGCTGCCGTTCTGCCTAGATTGTATGGTCCACCTAAGCTGCAGAAGGCAGGGGTTCCTCTACGCCCTATTGTTAGTAATTTGGGTGCACCCACTTATAACGTGTTCTCAGTCCATATGTTGGCAAGTGTGGACACCATATCTCCAATTCAGTGGATTTTATTCGACGATTGAAATTTTTGAAGCTGAGTCCTTCATACCTATTAGTGAATTTTGATGTGGTATCTCTATTTACAAGAGTCCCTCTAGAAGAGTCCCTCAGTTTGATTAGTGAAAAACTGAATGAAGAGTTGGTGAAGCTTTATCGTCATATGCTGACATCCACGTATTTTTTTTTAACGGAAACATTTTTTAACAGAACGATGGCGTGGGTATGGGTAGTCCTTTATCACCCATAGTTGCCAATTTATTTATGGAGGACTTCCAGGATATGGCACTGAGGACTTCGGCTTTGCAACCAACGTGCTTCTGGAGATATGTGGATGGTACCTTTTTCATCTGGCCACATGGACGTGATGCTCTTGATAGATATTTTGACTAATTCAATAGTCTTCATCCCCGCATTAAATTTACCATGGTGGTTGAAAGTGATGGGATGCTTCCATTTTTAGGTGTTATGGCTTATAAAAAAACCAGATGGTACTTTGGGACATAGTGTTCACCGAAAGCCGACGCACACAGTTCGTTATCTGCATTCTATGATTTGTCATCCACCACACCAACGCAGTGGCGTCCTTAGGGGTTTGCTACGCAGAGCATATGGTATTTCCGACGCGGACAGCTTAACCCAAGAACTTGCGCATTTGATGGCTGTTTTTAAGGAAAATGGATATTCAGAGAAGCAGGCTATGGAGTTTGACCAATCAGTGGAGGTGCATGAAGAGGAACATAGATTGGTGGCCTTTCTAAATTATGCTGGAGGCATATCGTTTAAGATTGGAAGTATTATAAGGAATTTTAATATTAAGAGTATGTTCTGTCCATTTTCTAAGGTCAGAGCACTACTCGGCTCTGTGAAAGATGATTTAGGGCTTAGGAAACGCGGTGTATACAAAATTCCGTGTCATTGCGAGAAGACTGACATCGGCCGTCCGATTCGCACAGTTCGTGACAGGTGTGTGGAACATCGCCGTCATATGAGGCTACAACAGCTGGAAAAATCGGCAGTAGCAGAACACTGCTTAAATAAGGGACACGCTATGAAATTTGACGAAACTGTGCTATTTGGCAACACTTCCGGTGTTTGGAACAGTGTCTTTATAAAGAGGCAATTGACATTAGGTTGGTGGATAATTTAATTAACAGAGACAATGGATTTCCTCTTAGCAGGACGTGGAATCTTTTACTATCCCGCATCAAAACGGAACGTTCTTCGGTGCGGCCCTCAGTGCGATATACCGTTGCCGACTATGTTCTACCACCTCCCAGTCTCGGAGGGTAGCAACCGTGATGGGCGGCGCATGCGCCGTGCACTGTACGGTGGCCTATATAGGACATCGATTTGCAGTGTGGCGTCAGTTCTTAGCGGGACTCATCAGCAGGAGCAGCATTCTCCTGAAGATGGCGACCAGTTGGATCGCCGAAATATCGAATCGAGTTGATTTTTGGATCCAGCACCAAACCCGAAGAGACTTTTAAGACTTATTACACCGGGAAAGCCTACAAAGTAACAGGCTTCGCGACCCCATACCGAAATTCAACCGCTGCGCTCACGTGTCTTACTGAGGCAGTGATGCTTTTACTTTGAAAACAATGGGCGGTAATGTACATCAGCGAACGTGTATACTATGTAAGCTGGACGGAAACAACCCTCATTGTAATAAGTGATGAGTCCTTGAGCTGTAAGGAATACAAAATAATTTTTCTGGTACCATTTATTGCGTAAGTCGTTGATAGTATTAGTGTATAATCGTTGTGTGTCAATATTTGCTACTTTTATTCATGAAGAGGTTCACTGTGTTTACTCCATCGTATCACACCCTGTTATTGAATCCTGCCTCGGGCATGGATGTGTGTGATGTCCTTAGCTTAGCTAGGTTTAAGTAGTTCTAAGTCAAGGGGACAAATGACCTCGGATGTTAAGTCCCATAGTGCTCAGATACATTTGACCACTTGAAGTAGTCTGATTCTCATACGAACATGGCCATTTTTCCAGTTGCTGCGTTAAGACGTTTGTGGCCTCTATCGTGTGTTATAAAACTGAGTTGCCAATATCACTGAAATGCATATTTTTTCTTTCAGTCACAATAACTTTGTTTTCAGTCATGAACACTACCATTTCGCATTACGTGGGACCAACTCCGGATGCATGCAGTATGTACACATGCAATCTGTCGTATGACTTCCAGAGTCAGTGAGTCGATGTAATAAATAAGTGTTTAAGACATATATTGCGCAAATCTCTTCCTCCATCTCTTAGTCCATGTCCTCTACTTCCCCACTGCCATCTGGCCCTTCCGCTCCCTCTGACCATCGCCTCCTTCGGCTATCTCTCTGCCCATACCCTTCTCTTCCCTTCTCCATCTCCTCCCCAGTGGTTATTATTCGCATCTCTCACCATATTGGCAGAAAAATATTTTATTAATAAACTTGATTGCTTTGTATAAAGTGCAATTTTGTCCTCGACCAGAAACAACAGATTTGTATGTGTGTAATGGAAATTTTCTAGAAGTCGAAATGTTTTAAATATTTCTTCTGAGGAATCGAGGCAGTTTATTTTCTCATTCTCAACCGAACTGCAGTAATCTTGATGTTGACCTTGTTTCTTATTTTTATTATTTCAGTACAGTGTGAACATATCAAAATGTCGGTGACAAAAATGAAAAGTGAGAACAGAATAATAACAGGAGGAAGGATTAAAAGTGAAGGGGCCGCCTATGGACTTCAGTTTAGAAACAGGGAATTCATATATGTAGCGTCAGAAATATTAAATAGTCTGTGCGAGATAATAGGAGAAAATTGCTCAAGAGATATTAAAAACTGCGTAAAGCTAAAATGGGACACAGACAGGCCGATGAAACACTCTTTTGGTATTATACGTGAAAGAATGGTCATTGGAGAATAGGAAAGAAAACTGCGTATCATTAACGTTAAGTCTAACTATTACACTAAATTGTAAGTAACTGCAAACAAGTTCTATGCCTGACGAAAAAACTGAATCAGTGAAAGACATGGTCGGATATCAATGCAACTTCGTAGACGAACACATCATTAATGGGTGTGTCAATGAATGATTCTCCGTGACAGGTAGAATGGCCACCAGAATGCATTAGTGTTTTTCCTGTTTAGCTTTGTTCCTGGCCTATTAGGGTATGTAAGGGGCATAGCAGCATCAGATGTTGAATGGTCATTGTGAAGGACACGGATGCTGCATACTCGAGCGAGATTGTTATCAGCACGTGACAGAGGTTGAAAGGGGCTTTATTGTGGGTCTCCATTCGACTAGTTGGTCGAATGGGGCAGATACGTGGGGTATTCAAATGTGACAGTGGCTCAATATTGGACTGCGTGGGAATATGACGGCAAGGGAACTCGTTGTCAAGGTTCCAGTCGAGTACGTCTCGTCACCACAAGGAACAGTTGACGCAGTGTACGCCAAGCACATTGTAAGCCGTTCACATTCGCATTCTCAGTCGTCCCGCACCATTCGCCGGAAATTAGCAGCAGCCACAGTAGGGAATAACCGTCCCATGCGAAGCCTACTGTAATCACTAACACACAAATGCCCACGTTTGCCGTGGCCGGCAAGTATGGGCCTTTAAGGAATGGATCGTATTGTGTTAACAATGAATCACGATTCTGCACTACCCCGGATGACCGTCGACGGCGAGTATAGCGGCGACCTACATCTATATCATAATGATGCGGCGGAGGGTACTTCTTGCACCGCTAACTCATCCCTCTACCCTGTTCCATTCGAGAATGACTCGTGGAAAGAATGATTGCCTCTGCATTGGCTCTAATTTCTCTAATTTTCTCGTCGTGGTCATTACACAAAATGTATGTGGGAGGAAGTAATACGTTGTCCGACTATTCCCGGAAATTTCCTTCTTGAAATTTCAAGATGTACAGTGCCTCTCTTGTAAAGTCTGCCACTGGAGTTTGTTCAGCATCCCTGTAACGCTCTCTCACCGACTAAACGATCCCGTGACGAAACGCGCCGCTCTTCGTTGGATTTTCTGTCTCTCTTCTACCAGTCTTATCTGGTAAGAATCCCATATTGATAAACAATACTCATGAATCGGTCGAATAAGTGCCTTATAAGCCACTTCCTTCGTGGATGAGTTACATTTCCTTAAGAGACTTCCTATGACTATCTATCTGGCGTCTGCATTTCGCACTATTTCTTTTACGTGGTCATTCCACTTAAGATCACTCTGAATAGTTATTCCTAGATATTTTACCGTAGATGCTGTGTTCAACATTGTAGTGTACTGTTGTGGCTTTCTTTCCCTATGTATGTGGAATATGTTACATTTATTTACGTTCACGGTCAACTGCCAAAGGCTGCACCTTTCATCAGCCCTCTGCAGTTCATTATTCAAATCGATACAGTCTCCTGGCGTTGCTACTTTACTACAGACAACCGCGTCATCTGAGAACAGTCTTAAAGAGCATCCGACGCCTTCTACTAAATCATTTATATACTTTGTATTCAGTAATGGTCAGTCACTCTTCCTTGGTGTACTCCGGAAATTACCTTTACATCTGTAGATTTTATTTCATTGTGAGCAACGTGTTGAGTTCTGTCTGCAATGAAGTCTGGAATCCATTCACAAATCTTGTCCGATAGTCGATAAGCTCGTACTTTTTCACTCTGTGGCCTTGCAGGAGGGTGTTAATGCCTTCGGGAAGTCTAGGAACACTGCATCAACCTGAGCGCCGTTGTCTACAGCGCTGTGCATCTCCTGGAGGAACAGTGGGAGCTGCGTTTCGCAAGAATTCTGTTTCCGGAATCCATGATGATTTTTATAGAGGAGAGTTTAGTTTTCCAAAAACGTCATAAATCTTGAACATAAAACCTATTCCATAATTATACAACAGATTGACGTCAACGATATAGGTGTATAATTATGTGCATCTGTCCTGCGGCTGTTTTTAAAAACAGGGATGACCTTCGCGTTCATCAAATCGCTTGGTACCCTTCGTTGTTCACGCGATCTTATAAATTACTACCAGAAGGGGAGCAAATTCTCTTGCATAACCTTTGTAAAATCTTAATGGTATCTCATCTTGTCCTACTAAGCGATCGGTTATCCCAATATCTGCCATTTAGACGTTCATATGATGAGTGACAGGAGTAACTATGTTACAATCTTCCGCGGTGAAGCAATTTCGGAAGAACGAATTCAGTATTTCGTCCGTCTCTCTGTTATCTTCCGTTTCGGTGCCATTATGGTCTCAGAGTGAATGAATAGATGATTTCGATTCGCTTACTGATTTTACGCAAGAGCAAAATCTCTTAGGGTTTTTACTCAGATCGATTGTCAAATTCCACTTTCAAAGTCATTGAACACTTCTCTCACTGCTCTCCTTACGCTCCTTTCGCTTCGTTCAGCACCCAGTTGCCAACTGCGTTCTCTTGCATCTGAGATAACGCTCTCTTTGTTTATGGAGCAGTTTTCTAACATGTCTATTAAGCCACGGTGGGTCTTTCCCATCCCTTAAGACCTTGCTCGGAACATACTTGTCTGAAGCATACTGAACGACGCTCATGAATTTTTTTCCATTTGTATTCTATAGCGTCGTCCATATGACTGAATATTTGATGCTGGTTACTTATATACTCCGCAGTTTTTGTACTGTCATTCGTGCTACGCAAAAATATCTTCCTATCTCTCTTAACATTTCTTGTAAAAACTGTAGCCATTGTTTCTATCACAGCCTTATAATCACTGATGCCTGTCTCAGCGTTAACTGGGTTTCTAGATATGCACTGCAAAGGGAGTATCAGTCTTCAATACACAAATCTGTAACTACATTTATACTTTGGAAATAAGTACATAAAATTTGCGAGGACGACCGATTTATTTTAACCTATGGAAATTTCTTCCTTTTGCCTTCTCGAGTGATGCATGATGACAATTCTTGCGTAAATGCCCCTGTGCATGCTGTTATCGCTATAAATTTGATTTCGTGGTCTCCATGGCTGAGACACAAAGGGTTCAAATGGTTCTGAGCACTATGGGACTTAACATTTGAGGTCATCAGTCCCCTAGAATTTAGACCTACTTAAACCTAACTAACCTAAGGACGTCATACACATCCATGCCCGAGGCAGGATTCGAACCTGCGACCGTAGCGGTCGTGCGGTTCCAGGGTGAAGCGCCTAGACCCGCTCGGCCACACCGGCCGGCGACACAAAGGGAACAACAGAATATTCCAGGAGGTTTACTCAGGATACCGCTTACTTTCCTTTGAGAGTCTGCGATTTGAAATTTTTCTGGATTCCTGCCGTATCAGTTAAACAGGTATGTGACCATTAGCACTGCTCTTCTTGTACAAGGTCTTTATTAGTCTGTTGACACGACTTGATATGAACCGCCCACTCTTTAGCAGTACTCTCGTCTAAGTTAAATGAAATTATTGGTGATTTCTTGCATACATAAGCTGCATTTCTCGACATGCATATAGTAAATTGAAGGTTGCCTTGTTTGGCTCACTGAATCTATGTAATGTTTACACTATACGTGTTGCAGTCTCCGCAAACTGTATGAGATGAGTTACTCGAGATGCAACTTCTTCAAAATGGTTCAAATAGCTCTGAGCACTACGGGATTTAACAGTTGAAGTTATCAGTCCCCTAGAACTTAGAACTACCTAAACCTAACTAACCTAAGGACATCACACACATCCATGTCCGAGGCAGGATTCGAACCTGCGACCGTAGCGATCGCGCGGTTCCAGAGTTCCAGACTGAAGCGGCTAGAACGGCTCGGCCACCACGGCCGGCGAGCTACTTCTTAAGTGTAGCCAAATGCTGCTACATATTTACTTTTCGTCAACCCCAAAACTTTACGCAATTATATATCAAAAGGTAGTTGCTAGTGCATGAGACACCTACAGCTTTTTTTTTTTTTTTTTTTTTTTTTTTTTTTTTTTTTTTTTTTTCCAAGATAAGACTGGATATCACTAAGATTTGTATCCGGTGCGTTATGTTCTAAAATCTAGAAATTGCAACTCATACCATTCGCTAGGTATCAATATACAGCGTGATTTTCCTACATGTTTGGAAAATCAGGTGACCTACGGATAGTGAGGAAAGAAGTCGAGAAGTTATTTACTATTTTTCCCGCAAACTAATATTTATGGAGTCATCGCTACCTTTATCGATAGTAAATCGGGAGAACAAAGAACTAAATTATTCACATGTTACCTAAAATTACCAAATTCAAAGATTTCGTATAGTTACTACCTGTAAACGAAACAAGTTGGTCGCAGAAAGTGCGAAAAAACAAGGAAAATGGATCGTAACTTTGAAAACACCGTACTTTGTGCGGCTTGGCTGACAGGGCTTCTTGGCGCATGTCGTCGAGGGGATGTGGCATCATTTCCCTCTTCTGTCTGCCACAGACAGTGTATAATCAAAAGTATCCAGACACTTATTAGTTGTGGTATCGCGTATCGCGTCGAAAAGTAGGCAGTGGGATTGCAAGTTTCCGTCCGACACTAATGGCAGTCGTGCGGTTTCTGTCTGATCCAGTGGTGTGCGCCTACTGAGCCATGCCTCCAGTGGCGTTGGGCTACTAACGCCCTCTGCCACCGCATTGTAGGATGGCCGCCGGCAGCCACTCTGCTCACTTGCACTTGGAGCTTCGTCGTTACGACACCATCGGTTGTGCGTAGTACAGTGAGCCTCGTCCTAGTTGCTATTGTATGAGCTGGACTCCAATTCTTGCTTTTTATTTGTAATGAGTCTTTGTATGCTTGGAGACATAAAAGTTAAGTAAATCTTCGGTTTGTTGTCTTAACTTGTTCGCCAATCATTTCTGCTCCTGCGCATCTTTCCTATGACGGCAGTTGCGGCACCGCTCAGTAGCCCACCTCTCCTTACCGTTGTGTACGAAGCTGTACACAACAATTAGTGTCCACCCTTCGCCTTAACGACAGTTGAATTATGCTGGGGACACTCCCATTGAATGTCTGTGGCTGAACGTCAGTCTGTTCTTCATCAGGAGTCGAAACCAGAGAAGGTGGTGACGCAGGACACTGGGATCTGGAGCCAAGTCGATGTTTCAGCTCATCCCAAAAGTGTTTCGTTGGGTTCAAGTTGTTACTCTGGGCAAGCCAGTCATTTTCAGGAATGTTATTGTTCACAAACAGTTGCTTCACAGATGCTGCTTTATGACAGGTGGCACTGTCATGCTGATTCAAACAATTATCGTCTTCAAACTGTCCCTCTACTGTATAAAGTACACAATGCTGTAAAAAGTGTTCATATCCATATACATATAGCATTTTCTTAAGGGCAGTAAGGGAACCACAGCTTAACCCCCAAACCGTAACACCATCTCCTCTGTACATCACTGTTGACACTACAAATGATGTCAAGTAACGTTCTCCAGGTATTCGCCATACCCAAACGCTTCTGTGGGATAGCCACGGGGTATAGCGTGAGTCATCAGTCTGGATCACTCATTTCCAGTCATCATCTGTATAGTGGAGTCGCCGCTTAAAACCACCATAGGTGTGGCTTAGCACTGACTACAGAAATGTGTTGTGCATGAGGAGCTGCTCGGCCATAGTGCCCCATTCCTTGTAGCTTCCTATGCACAGTCATTCTGCAAACTGGATTAGGCATAGCACTTCGGATCTCACGATTGATTCCTTCCGCTGATTTCATGCAATTCTTTTATAACCACTCTCTGCAATTCTTGGCTGTCCCACTCCGTCAGTAAATGAGGCCCGCCTACTCTTGGTTTTAGCTGTGGTTGTTCCTTCCACATTCCACTTGAGAATCGCACCACCAAAAGTGGACTCAGAGTGCTTTAGGAGAGTTGAAATGTCCCTGATGGTTTTGTCACTCAGGTGACATCCTATGACCAGCCCACGTTCCTAGTCAGTGAGCTCTGCTCACCGATCCATTGTGGCGTTGCTGCTTCTCTACTGACAACACAGTATTCGTCGCCACCTTTTACACTGGCGAGACCGCATTACACATGAGTGCCCAGAGACTTTTGATCAGCTACTGTTTTGTGAACACGAATTGGGAAGTCTGCCTTGCGTTC